>NW_015168047.1:1612557-1666337 GCF_001447785.1 Gekko japonicus
GTCACATTGGCTGTCATACAGGGGTCACCTCAGCAGCATATAAGGATACAGAGCCCACCATTTTCTCCAGGGGAACTGATCTCTGCCATCTGGAAAGCAGTTGTAATTCTGAGTGATCTCCAGCCCTCACCTGGAGATTGGATACATTTTACCTCAGAAGAGCAAAACTGTTTAGAATGTTAGAGGCAAAAGCCAATCAAGTCGCATATGCAAATGACATCTGTGTTCCGAGGCAGAGGCCAATGAGGCTGCATATGCAAATAACCTCCGTGTTCTGACTGGCTATGGGGGGGAGAGGATTAGCAAAATGTTTAGAATGTTAGAGGCAGTACTCAAGCAAAGCAGCCAGTGGATAGGGAGACACTCTGAATGACAGATCAGAGAGCGAACTAATTTTGGAGCGTGTGGAATGTTCTAGAGACGTGCCACCACCATTTGGCTTTTATTTATAAGGGAGATTAGTAGCAAAGTCCGTTGTAGAATGAATACAACGAGCTCTAGCAGGACCCTGGGGTTGAGGGCTCATATCATGGAGTTCCTGGGCCTCTTCTGGCTCGCCTGCCTTGGCGGGCAAGCTAGGAAGGGCACGGGGGGCTCTGCCGGGCTTCTCCGCTGAAGCGGGCCAGTTGAAGAAGGCCAGGGGAGGCATTTAAATGTCTCCCCGTGCCCTTCCGCATCCTTCCTACCTTGCCTGCCGAGACAGGCAAGCTAGGAAAGATGCGGGAGGGCACGGGGAGACATTTAAATGCCCCCTCCTAGCTCGCCCACCAAGGCGCGAAGGGGCTCTGTTGGGCTTATGTGGCTGGCCCGCTTCAGCAAGCCAGCCGGAGAAGGCCCGGGGAGGCATTTAAATGTCTCCTCGCGCCCTCCCGCATCAGGGCAAGCTAGGAAGGACACAGGGGGGCTCTGTCGGCCTTCTCCAGCAGTGGTAGGAATGGCCTCGGCATCCTAAGCCTCCAGCCGCCAGAGCATCCATCCCGTCCGGCAGCTTCCTGCATACTGAGGGCGAGAGGTTGGCCGCTGGCTCTGTGGGTGGGACTGAGCCAATAGCAAGGTAATGCAGCCAGTGTCCAGGGACCCATTTCTGAGTGGCAGTTCATGCAGCCAACTGATTTTGGCACGCATCAAATCTTGCCACCCCAAAACAGGATTATAATATAGGAGAGATGAAGATTGCAACTCTTTACTACCCTCAAGCCAAACAATCCTGTGATTAATTTCAACTGTCCTATGATCTCATCCACTGAGGTACAAAATAAATTGAAGGTGTGTGATCTAATAGTCCACTTTACCAATCAAGGAAGCAACATTCCTGAGATCTTCAGGGTCCCTGAAGTCCTGGGCAAGCCACTTAATTTCTTCGTTTCAGTTTCTCTAAACATGGAACTTAAATCACAAAAATTTAAAATGTCTTCTTGTGAACTTTAATTATCCTTGCTTCTCTTAGGCACTTAAGCCTAAATCTGTGGCTAAAAAAAGTTAGTTATTTGTGTAAGAAAGTGGGCATTGGGGTCAATTTTTGGCACAGGGAGAGAGGAAGTCCTGTTAGCAAAATGGCTGCTGTGGTTTCCTCACAGAATCAAAGCTATTCTACTGAGACAGATTTAATACCACAGTTCTCAAACCACTTGAGAAGTACCACCTGCATGCACACTATAATTAGAGTAACATAGACTTCATGGTCTTCTGAGGGCCATATCAATAATTACATCAAGGTTAGAGTCTAGCAAGAAATAAATCTTAGTCGAGGACAGAATTGGAACTTACTGGGTCAGAGGCTAGAGCTCTGAGAAATAAAAGCCAGTGCAGCCTGTATGTTGTAGTGATGTGTTTGTATTCCTTTTTTTCCAGAATACTTGATAAAACTTGATACTTACAACCTGGGCCTACAAATTTAAAGGACCCATCTCATACTGAGATACCAGGTGGACAATCATAAAGCTCTGTCAGCCATCAACAAAATTATTCAACAGGAAGTGTAGACATAAGGTACTTACTATGAATTTCTGATGGCACATATCACTCCAAGGTTTTTAAGCCTGCTGCTAAGGGAACTAGGATGGTTCTGGATATATGCCAAGATCTCCAGCGTGGGAACTTGCAAACAATGTCTAATCCTGTAGAGAGCATTACATATTTCATAGAGAACCATAAACATTCATTTCTTGGTTCTGCAATATGAAATTCAAAGGGCTTGGCTGTTCAGGCACACTTCAGCCTTATCACAGGCATTCTACCATCTACAGTCAACAAGCACACCACAAAGGCCTAGGCAGATTAGACCAACAAGAGCAGCATTCAAAATCCCACATTGAAGTTTCCCACAGCAGGCACAGAAGGGCTACATTCACTATCATGAGACATAAATATGCCCAAGAGCACTCTTCATGTTGACACTGCTTTCCCACCCACCCACCTAGCTTCATCAGATAATTTGATGTTTTATGCTTCTGCAACAGGCAGGCTTAAACTTCAGAGTCCAAGCCCTTCCTGAGGAAGGCACATTCCAGGGAGACCTCACAGTTCTGGCTGCTATTTCAAAGGAAGGAGAATAGAAGTAATCTTTCATGGGCCACAGGAACAGAGGCCTACACTGTGACCAAGAATTTTCATATCCAAAGTGAACTGTTCAGTGCTTGACCAGCTGAAAAACTTGTTTTTTCAGTTACAGAGGAATTCAGTGGGGGAATGCAGAATGTAAGAGAAACTGAGTTGCACCACCAGCCCACCATCCTCTAGTGGTCAGACCATGATGCTTCAGGAACCAGAGTCCTAACACCCTGCCAGCCACAATTAGAGCCCACTTGCAGGGCGGGCGGGCGGGCTATAAATTTGAATAAATAAATAAATAAATAGGGGGCAATCCTAAACACACACCCTTCACGCCCTTCTAATGCCACTGATTTCAACAGAAGAAGGATTGCACTGTGAGGGAGGAAATCAATCTTACAGCCTACTCAAAAGTTTCCAGTGTGGTGCCTGTCTTGTCTTGG
Source organism: Gekko japonicus (assembly GCF_001447785.1). NCBI lineage: Eukaryota > Metazoa > Chordata > Lepidosauria > Squamata > Gekkonidae > Gekko > Gekko japonicus. Next base: position 1,615,551 of record NW_015168047.1, read on the forward strand.
TAGTGGGTGGGTTAATCTTCCCTTGTCCTTCCCCAAGCTGACTCCTCCAAGAGGTGACACAGGAAGCAGCACCAGCCCTGGCATGAGAGAATTCCAAGTCTCCACAATTGTATCAAACGCCTTTTCTCCACCAAGACCTCCAGGTGTAGGGGGAGGGTAGATAAAATAACACACCAGTTTACAGTGACAGTAGAGAGAGAGAGAGAGAAGGGAAACATTTCTTCTGAAAACCCTATAAGAGCGGGCAGAGTAAAAATCATCTAAATTCAGCACACATCCATATGTTAGGGTGTTGAGATTCTGTATGGTTTGTAGTGCTTCTTGGCAGTGGCAGATAAGGTGCTCTCTCTGGCTCTACCACCAATCAAATTAAGTCTGCCACACAGGGTTGCCAGGTCCTACCTGGCTGCCAGTGGGGGGACTCCCGATCGTTCCTGGACCCCATATGTTTTGCCCAAAACCTAGAGTGCCGCCCCCAATGTCAGAAACACAATAATGTCATTGTGCCGGCACCAGTGGTGTCAATAGGCAGCTTCTCAAGGTGGGGCTTCCCCCACTGGCCAGCTGGTCCATGGCGGATTGGGGCCCTCAAAATTGGGGGATCCCCTGGCCCTACCAGGGGAATGGCAACTCTACTGCAACACATATAATGTATTCTGTTCTAAGACAGTACAAACTCCAGATCTGTGGCTTCTCCAGTAACATTTCAGTCTCCCCTCACCATTTTTTTTTGTTTGTACCGAATGTACAGTCTGCGGTGAAAAGTTCTGAGGAATGTCAAAGCTTGCTCTTTTGTGACACTTTGGTTGGTCCCATTACACAACTGTTGGGTTGTTGTTTTTTGGAATCTTCTCATGAACTAACATGATGGCTACCTACAATTCTACCATTGTAGTCCTACCTCCAATCTTTGAATATGACACATAATCCACCTGCATATAACACATATTCCACATCTTCTGTTGCAGTTTTCCTCATCTCAGCATGCCTGGTACAACTACTGGAAAATGCTTTTGTGTTCTTATTTCATACAGCAACATGGTATTAAATTTTTAAGGGTGTGCATAATGGGGTATAATTTATGGAACAGCCATGTCTTTGCAGTCCTGTTAAACATATCAGGGATGGGGAGCATAGGATGTGAAATCACTGTGCGATGTGTAACATCTAAAGCTTCGGAAAAGACTTTGCATCAAATAAAATAAGAGGTGAAAGGCAAGCCTGAACAGGATTCTGGTCAATGTGAGCTATAAGAAACCTGAAAAGTTTGCTAGCCATACCTAACTTCCCACCATCAAAAGGATGGTGTGTATCTTTTCCATAACAAGTATGTGGACAGCTGGTGCCTGATAAGCAGCAAGAGAACACAACAGGCCGCACCATGGTTTGCACAAGTCTGAGCCTATGTGACTTACTCTTAACTAAGGAGAAGACATTATAATACTTTGTCTGATGGGGCTTATATCTTGCAGCCACCACTTTGCATCTATTGCACAAATGTCCAATTACACCAATGGTGTTTACACAGATCATTACAGAGGTCAGGTTATCGCCCCCCCCCAAAAAAAAACCCCTTTGGCTTTGGATGTCCCAGGTGGTATGGAAGAAACATTGTAATCTGTGTGGTGAGATGTTTCATTTGATTGGTTCACCACAGCCACGTGGAGTGACTTCGAGCTGCCACCATTATTGCAAAATCTTCATGTTAGGTTGCCAGCTCTGAGTTGGGAAATACCTAGAGATTTGGGGGGTGAAGCCTAAGGAGGGAGGGGTTTGGGGACTTCAGTGGGGTGTAGTGCTACAGAGTCCACCTTCCAAAGCAGCCATTTTCTCCAGGTGACCTGATCTCTGTTGCCTGGAGAACAGTTGTAATAGCGAGAGATCTCCAGTCACCACCGGGAGGTTGGCAACCCTACTTCATGTTGTGGATATCTTGAAGTAAATAATAGGACATACATAATCCCAAGTCTTTGATATAGAAGCATCTCAGGGTTTAAGCTTTACAAGCGCAAGACATCAAAGAAAGGGGTCATAAAGATCCCGTTTGTTTGCAAGAATTGCCAGAAGTCACAGTAGGCCTTGCATCTGAAAGCCCCTGACTCATGTCATGTTAGAAATAAGACGGTGGCCTACAAGCCTCCTATCAAGTATGGTCCTTTTTTGTGCTGTTTGTCAACAGTTTTTTTTTTTTTAATCATAACCATATGAATGGCATTTCTTGCTTTTCTCAGTTAAACAAAAACACACTGCAGGGTGTGTGTAACTGCATATATTTTAATCCAGAGAAGGCAGATCAGGAAGACATTCAATGAATTCAGTGAGTGGGATCCTGCAGGCTCTCTCATGGGCTTCCCATTGTCAGGCACTGAAAGAAAAAGATCAATAAGCAAACTATCCACACATAAGATGTCGCTAGCCCTATCTGTAGCTGACAGAGGCAGATCATTGCACAGCATCCTTCCCTCACTGTTATATCAAAAATATGAATCTCTTATACTAAATTCAATCTATGTAAACACTATTATAGTAACCTTTTTAAAAAGTATTATTTGCTTCATATATGCATTACCTTTCTCCCCAATGGGGATCCAAAGCAACTTACATTGTGCTCCTCTCCTCCATTTTATCCTCACAACAACCCTGTGAAGTTGGTGAGGTTGAGAAGGGTAACGGGCCCAAGATCACCCAGTAAGCATCCATGGCAGAGTGGGGATTTTAGCCTGTGTCTCCCCGATCCTAGCCTGACTCTCTAACCACTACACCACACTATCTTTAATCTTTGGGGGGAGGAGGAGGAAGAGGAGATTGGATTTATACCTCACACTTCACCACCTGAAGGAATCTTAGAGACTTCCCTTCCCACAACAGACACCTTGTGAGGTAGGTGGGGCTGAGAGAGCTTTTTCAAGAACTGCTTGTGAGAGAAAAGCTCTGAAAGAACTTGTAACTGACCCAAGGTCATGCCAGCAGCTGCATGTGGAGGAGTGGGGAATCAAACCTGTTTTCCCCAGATTACAGTCCGCTCTCCTAACCACTACACCAAACGGGCTCTCTGTTTAATACGAACAATTTAAAGATTCCATAAATTACTGAGACACCCAGTGGCTATTGACACTACCCTACTTTCTTCCACTGATTGCAGAGCATGGACCATTCCGGTGTATATGAAGAAGGTAGACTAGGGCAGCCCCTCTTACACATTCCCCCTTTGTATACCGACCAGCAATAATAGCAGCCCTCCTCCAAAGGCTGCTGTCACTGAATGGAAGGTGACAGGGTAGGACTGCCAGAGCCTCTCCTTCTGTTCAGCAGACATGATGGCTCCTGGCCTCTGCTCCTCTGCATGAAGCCGCAAGTGGCTTGACCTCTCCCACAAGTGCAGCACTGCGCTGCCCCTGGCAAGTGCCTAGGCCACTGGATGCCTACAGGACCACACCTGTAAGCAGTCACAGTGTCATATACTTATCTTGGCAGGAACCTCAACACACGGAGAGAGCCGACGGCATTCTCTCTTTTCAGGAATGTTTGAAGCCCCAGCGTGACCTGAGAACACTCACTCATCAAGACCAGCCAAGAGAAGTCCTCCCTGGCTCCCATCCCCAATTAAGAAGGGCTCGCCTCCTTATGGCCGTGACTTGGCCCCGTCCATGACAATTCAGCCAGACAATGAGTGATATCTGCACTCAAACTCCCTGACTCACCAAATTGTTTTGCCTCTGGGCTACACCACGTATTCTGACTTGCAGTCATTCTCCTACACAGAACCCGACTTTGCCTTCATTTTAGGAGTTGCTTGCAGATACATAAGGAACAAAATATTTATTATGGCCTGTTTACTTTGAGAAATGTTTCCTAACACCAATGCTTTTATCTTTTCTCTAAACTCTTAGAGGGGTTTCATCTGAGCATGATTCTCCAAATTGTGCCCAGAATTTGCTTTACTCAATATTCAGAAGGAATTCTGGAGAACGGGGGGGGGGAATCCCACAGTTGAAATCTACCACTCAGCATCAATTTGTTTTATTACTTTGTATATAACTGAACATTATGAGAAAGGCATAGCTGCCACTACAGGCAGCAACCCCTTCCTCTCCCCTGGAACATCCAGTAATCCAGAATATATAACGGGACACAACCACTTGCCATGTCCCACACTGTGGCTGTTCTCTGCAAATCTGTCAATGCTCATCTGACATAAACTTTGTGTGGAATTGCACTGGAGGATCCACATGTTGATAGACACAATACCCCTGAAATAATTTGTCTCACAGATTTTCCTGTCCACACAGGGGGTGGTTCTGTTCCCGTTGTCACTCTACCTCCTCCCACTCTTCACTGATGTCACTGGAGGTATATCTAATTTTGTTGGGTTTTTTCATGTCAGCCAATTTGTTCTTTCACTTCATGGAGCTGTCTCACAGCTCTCCATTCTTCCAGTGAATCCAGTTTCCAGGGCATTTCCAATGGGTTTTTAAAGGACTGTACCAAGACCACCCACACTTCAGACACTGCATTCCTGTTCCATAAAAATGTGGAACCATCTTGACAAATTAGCTGCTGGAAAAAACTGGAGCGTAACAGGTAAAGAAGAGGAGAATTGTGGATTGCTACCGCTATAATCTGAAACCAGAATCATAGCTATGCGTTTAGCTGATGGGAGCTGCACCACAATTTGACTGGTGTGGGACTACACCCAAGTCTTCCTTTCCCAGCATGAGACATTTTTTGGATTACTAGACGTTTGGAGGGAGAAAGGGAAGATGAGGGTGGGCAGCTGATTTCAGAGGCTGGCAGGGAACTCTTGCAAGACCACGTTTTGGGCTTCTGTTTTCCACAGTGCCATATTTTCCGCCCAGTCGTTTTTGGCTTTGAATTTAACTGAAGTCAATCAAAGCCAAACTGTGCCCTAGGCTGAGTGGCAGTTCCATCAAGTTGGGTCTTGCCTTCCAAGCATTCAAGTTAAAAAAGGATGCCGGGAGCAAAACCTATTAAATTCAGAGATGGTCGAGCAGGCCTTCTCCATTGTGTGCTGATTTCTATCTCTAGAATTTCTCTGCAGCGCATCAGAATTTTAGCCGTCCATAAGGGGCTGGATTTCCAACCCATTGCCTTGACAACATATTTCAAAAGAAGCACCTCCAAAGACACAGTTCAGACAGAAGACAGCGAAGGAGAGAGAATCAGCTAGTTTGCCCAAGCAGCTCAAATATCTGTAAAAGTTGAAAAGCACAAATGAACCAAGACTTAGAGGTTCTGTCCACACTTTCTCCTTCCCTTTCTCACAAATCAGTTCTGAGACCAATAACAAGGAAATATATATATAGGCTGCCACTTTTCAAGCTGGCTTAGCGGTGTACTGAATGTGCATCTTGCAGTCTTTGGCTTCTGATTAAAAGAATGGAACAGACAATTGAGTGCCGCCTTCTGCATTCATAAGAGAATAACCAACAAAGATAATTTATGCACTTTCATTAGCACTCACAAATAGTTCTATACTCACCACTGATTTAGAACCTCATTAATTTGATTTACAGCTGTATTGATTTACATTTTGAATCTCATTTGCTCTCCTAACAGTCCTGTGAGGCTGATCCTTACATTATCCATTTTACAGACGGGTAAATGAAACTCTGCCCTGACTTACCCAGGCATAAGAATGGCAGGGGGACTTAGGTGACCTGACTGCATCTCTTTAAACTGCAAGCTGAGGCTCACATTTGTAATGCAGACTCGCCTAAAAACAAAAAACCATTCTACAGCAAGGCAACAGGCATCACAAGGATGCTAGGAGAGAACCAGTTCCCCTTATATGTTGGCTTTTTAATTGCAGGGAGCTTTTTACTCAGAGAAACTTTAAAAAATAATGGTGTTCCCACTGACAATCTCAAATGGAATGGTATGCGATTCCTCTTCAGGAACCTGATACCTCATTCTGTTGCACGCCATGAGAAGACAATGCTAAAGGTATCCAGTATTTATTTACTTCATTTATACTCTACTTTCTTCCCAGTGGGGACACAAAGTGACTGACATTTTTATCCTTCAGTCCTCACAACCATCCTGCATGTGTGACTGGCCCAAGGCAACCCAGTGAGCTTGGATGGCAGAATGGGGATTCAAATATGGGTCTCCATGACCTTAATCTTTCTAACCACTATGCTACAATGGCTTTATAGAAGAGGCAGGTTTTGAACCACCTCTTGTCAAATTGCTGCTCTCCAGTCATTGGACTACACAGATTCTCAGCTCTAAAACAACCTGTTTTGCTGTTTCCTCATCATGGCTGCCAAATCAATAAGCATATTATGGGAACAAATTATACCAGGTGAATTTAGGTGGGTATCCGTGTGTTTCTGAAACAGTAGAACAAAGTTTGAATCCAAGGGCACCTTTTAGACCAACAAAGTTTAATTCTTACAAAAGCTTATACCCAGAATCAAACTTTGTTGGTCTAAAAGGTGCTCCTGGCAATACTCCATCTAAACTGTGGAGTCTTGTGCAGGGGTCATTTCGTAGAAAAAGAGCTAGGGGGACTCATTAGCATAACTCATTAGCATATGCCACACCCCCTGACATCACCGGAAGTGTGTCCTCCCCACAGCCGGCGGCGACCTCCAGCGGGCACCAGCAGGGAGCTCCAGGCCCCGCCCTCCCGCACCTCACCCGGGGGGATGGCGTCCCCCCGCGTCCCCCCCCCAAATGACCCCTGCTTGTGAGCAAAAATTCTACTTTGTGAGCTACTGGCAGTAAAGTTGTGAGTGAGTGATTTGGCTACTCCATAAATTAGTTTGCTCTGGAACCATCCTTCCTGAGCTAAGACAAAAATCTGTGAGTTGGAGGCTAAAAAACTATGAACTAGCTCACCCTAACTCAGTTTAGAGGGAACACTGGCCCCTGGACTCAAACTTTGTTCTATACCAGGTGAAACTATTCTATGGAGTTCACTGCAGGAACAAAAACAAACAAACAATGACTGCGGTCACACATACAAAATAATACATTTTCAACCCACTTTTAGTGCACTTTCCAACTGGATTTTACTGTGTGAACTGGCAAAATCTAGTTGGAATGTGCATTGTAAGTGGATTATTTAGTGTGTGAGAGCGCAGCCAATGTTAAGATTTGATGTTCCAACAAATAATCACATCTGGGTTTGGAACTTGGAGCTTGCAAATGATGAGACCTAATTTTCTTTGAGGTTTCAGAGATGTCATAGAACAGCACTGTACGCAGTCACACACTCCTATTTCTAGAACTGGTAAATGCATGAAAAAACACCAATCAGTCTTCCTTGCACATAGTTATGAAGTTCACCCCAGTGGAAAAGCTTTTTGTTATGCCCACACATTTATATAGTACATTTTAATCATTCCACATACACAGTAATTCATGTGATGGCCCTAGAGGTGTTTATTTTGTTTTGCCACTGTTACAGCTAACTCATGGCAACTGAAAAGGGTTTTCAAGGCAAGAGACGTTCAGTGGTGGTTTGCCATTGCCTGCCTCTGTGTAGTGACTCTGGTATTCCTTGTAGGTCTCCCATCCAAGTCCTAACCCGGGCCAACCCTGCTTAGCTTCTGAGATACGACAAGATCTGGCTAGCCAGAGCCATCCAGGTCATGGCCCTAGATACTAGAGCAGTATTATTTTTCCCATGTTGCAGGTGGGCATATTATGCTCAGGGAACAGGGACTGATGTAAAGGGCTAACTATACATTGACTCACTAACACAGCAGCTCAAGACCCACCAGTAAGGGGAAAGTCACATTGTGGGGGGGAGGGGGGGGACAACGTGGACCACACAAAAAAAGAAGGTTGGGAAAGCATTAATTCAAAACTGGCATTCTGATCCTTCTACTCTCCCCACCCCCATGGGACATGGCAAGGGTCTTCCAGGGGAGGGATCCAAACGCTGAGAAGCTGTGTTCCGAACACCCCTTTCCCACGGGTCTCGCTGCATTCCAGGGATGAGACGAGAACTTGGGGGGGGGGGATCCAGAGCACTGCCTCTCAGCAGCATATTGCTAACCTAACCCCACCCCCCAGACACCTGGTGAAAACTTCATTAGCACAGGCTTTTGTCCTGATGTTCTGGAAGGGAATAAAAGGTTTGGCCTCATTATTGCTTGCTGACATTGTGCCATAATGTTATTGCTGCTTTTAGCCACTGTTTTTTTTATTTCTGCTTGTATCTTTTATGTTTATTTGATGTTTCAAACATACATGTACACACAAAGGAAAACCCCCCCCCCCTGCAGTGATTTATTCGTCGGGAACTGAAACCTGTCAGTTTCAGTCACAATCTTCATCTGCCTGCTTGAATTTAATCGTAACACTTTCTCCACCAGCTCTTATTCTCTAGCAAGAAGAAAGGATTTAAGCCATGTCTGGGTTGCATCACTTCATATTTTGGGAGCCCAACAGGAAAAAGAGTGGAGTATAAATGAAGTAAATAAATTCTGAACCAGTAAGGTCCCTTTTGCATCTCCTCTAAATCTAAGAGACTAGATTTGCAACAAACACTGAAGATGCTGTGCTGGTGGAAAGGGCCATCGAGTCTCAGCTGACTTATGGCAACCCCTTACGAGACTAATAGAGGGGGTTTGCCATTGCCTGCCTTCACTTCATGCCCTTGGAGGTCTCCCATCCACATATTAACCAGGGCCAACCCTGATTAGCTTCTGAGATCTGATGAGACTGAGCTAGCCTGAGCCATCAAGGGAAGGTATACTACCCATACCCTAAAGAAGAAGAGACCACAGATCAGTGTACTTTGCAAAGAAAATCCGCGGAGTTATAATTAAGAAAAGCTGTCCACGCCCAGAGTGAACCTGTGCATGTTTACTCAGAAGTAAGACCCATGGTGTTCAGAGGCACTCAACTCCAGTTTGGTGAAGTGGTTAGGTGTGCGGACTCTAATCTGGGAGAACCGGGTTTGATTCCCCACTCCTCCACTTGCACCTGGCTGGATGACCTTGGGCAAGCCGTAGTTCTGATAAGAGCTGTTCTTGAAAAAGAGCAGTTTTTGTCAGAGTTCTCTCAGCCCCACCTACCTCAAAGGGTGTCTGTTGTAGGGAGGAGAAGGGAAAGGAGTTTGTAAGCCACTCTGAGACACCTTTGGGTTGTGAAGGGTGGGGTATAAATCCAATCTCTTCTCCCTCTTCTCCTGAACATCTGGGATAGACTCAGAAGGTAGCTAGGTTGGTCTGTGGTGGAACAGTTAGATTCGAGTCCCATGGCACCTTAGAGACCAACGAGATTTTTGGGGTATGAGCTTCCATGATTCAAAACTCCTTTCGTGAGATATGAGTAGGAACAGAGATCTCTGATATCCCAATCAGAAGGTGGGCTGGATGTTGAAAAGAAGGAACTCAAGATGCAAAGGCACAATGTGTCTGTAATCAGCTTGATCAGAGTAGAGGGGAAATGCTGATCAGAGTAGAGGGGAAATGCCCCGGGCCAAAAAAATTAGCACCTATAGTGAGATAAGACATTTCCATTCCTACTAGTATCTGACAAAGGGAGCTTTGACTCTTGAAAGCTTATACCCCAAAAATCTCTTTAAGGTTCTACTGGACTTCAGTCTAGCTCACCATATGGAGCAGTATGACATCACGTCAGACTATTGGCCTTGTTAATTAGAGCCATGCCAGAATCAGTTAATAAAACCAGCAGGGTGGCAGGCCCTTCTTAATAGGTTCTCCAGATTGTTGGGGAATGGAGGACCTAATTAACAGTAGTGGGTTGGCCTGGAATCAAACCCAGGTCAACTGCTTGGAAGGCAACTACGCTAACTAGTACACCACCAAGGGAACTATTTAGGGTTGCCAAGTCCAAATTAACTTACCATGGGGGAGTCCCGCGCCGTCCCGGGAGTCCGTGCTCACGCGCAAAGTGCGCACGCTGCCACACTGATGCCACCCAGAAGTGACGTTATCGCGTTGGCATGTTGGGGGTGGGGCCACTAGGATTCAAGGGGAAACCATAGAGTTTTCCCTCAAATCATAGAGCGTCTGGGTGACATCATCACACTGGGGACGTGTGCCGGAAGGGGGTGGAGTTCCCCCTGGGGCCCGATTTGCTGGTGTCAGGTAACGGGCCTCTCGGGTGGGGGTTTACCCGCCACCCCGGGGGGACTTGGCAAGCCTAGAACTATTCCAGGGGAACCCAATTAACATGTATACCTAGAGCAGCACTGTCTATTCTGACTCTGCCTGGCACCAGCTTTCCAAGATCCCAAGGGAAAGTCTTTTCCAGCCCTGCTGAGACCTTTTAGCTGGAGATGCCTCCAGCTTTCTGCAAGCAAGGCTTCTGTTCTGCCCAGGCCCTGAGATCCGAGGGCACACCCCTTCCTAACTCAGCCCACTTAGGATCACAGGCCGAGCAAGGTGTGCCTGGATTTTTATAGAATTAATTATTCACGGTTTTCATACCAGGCATCCACAGATCTTTCCCTGCATCCAATTAAAATACAGAACCACGATTAGTCTCCCATCAACTCCAATCAAGACTGGCGGAAAACCACCGGAAAGATAAAGAGGTCGCCTTTGATTGCAAACAGCTGTTTACTAATAAACAGCCACACGGACAGGCCCCAAAGGAAAGTCTGCAAGGGAAAAAAAACATTTAGCCACTCGGAGGAAAGAAAAGTGTAACTAAAAGGCTTTCTGGAACCTAAACCTGAGGTCTTGCTGGCACCAGTCCCAGCTCCTGTTTAATTTTATGTCCTGTGTCAAGTTTTATATGCCCTCCTCTCTGAGTTACCCAAACCATATTTTGTTTCCTTGTTCAACTTGTTTTCCAACTACTGTTGCAGCCCTGTTGCTTTATAAAACAGGCAAGTCATGACATAGTATTTTACGACTTCCATTTACAGTCAAATTGCAAAAGGTCTTTTTTTTTTACATTGTGATTTCACCAATGAATCGGTGCTTGTCTGTAAGACAGGAGAAGAAATAGGGCATGGGTCATCAGATGCAAAGCGGTGCTGGGATCTGCTAATCAGTTTCAGCAAATCTAAAATAATCTTGGAGTATATTGCTGGTAGGCAGACATGACTCAAGCAAGTGATGCATATCAACAAAAGCAAATAATACAGGGTGAAAATCATGGCATGTATAAATAATTCTAGTGATCCTTATCATTATAACTGTACTTACTATATATATAACTATATACACATATAGATTTATTCATTGATTTATTTCATTTCATTAGTCATGTGCAGTTGCTCTGGGAGACAATGGATTATAAAGAATAATAGTTACCATTATAGACCTTATCACAGAACAGTACAGAGGTTTACTATAAGGAATGCATGCTTACAAAAGAAGGGAAAGCATGAGAAAGTAAGCCGATAGTAAGTGAACTCCTTTCCCCAACTTTGAACCCTGTATGTAGGGATTAAAGAACATTTGAAATGGTTTTCCCACTTACAAGTGGCAGAGATCTACTCCCTATCGTGTATGGGCGCCAAAGAGGGCAAGAAACATTGTGCTCACTCTGAGGTGATTTCATTACACCACCGTATAGCCAATAAAATCTGGCTGTGTGCTGATCTCTGAAGTCAAATCAGAATGACGGAAGGAAGCATTGCTGCCAGTCTTCATTCTGACACCTTAAGGATTTAAAACAACAACAACAACTCGCAGCAGCAGCAGGGGATGCAATCCCTGCCACTGTTGGGATCTCATGAGCAGAAGTACTACAAATTAGGTGAGCGGTGGCTGCCATTCTGTAACACCTTGTAACCCCAGCACTGAGAGCCAGTTTGGTGTAGGGGTTAGCGCAGACTCTAATCTGGGAGAACCATGTTTGATTCCCCACTCCTTCACATGCAGCTGCTGGTGTGAGCTTGGGTCAGTCACAAGTTCTTTCAGAGCTGTTCTCTCATGAGCAGTTCTCAAAAGAACTCTCAGCCCCACCTACCTCATAGCGTGTCTCTTGTGGGGAGGGGAAGGGAAAGGAGATTGTAAACTGCTCTGATACTCCTTTGGGTAGTGAAGGGTGGGGTATAAATCCAATCTCTTCCTCCTCCTTCTTTATTCAAGACAAAATAGTTCCACAAATGGCTTTTTGCTCAACATTGCTAGAAACCTGTGGTTTCCTAAAGAGAATCTTAAACCTAAGAATTATTAGTTGGGTCAAGGTTAACTTGAGAAGGAGGGGGAAAGTATGGAAACAGTTTTAGGTTGCTGCTGTCTGCCTGCAATTCCATACTAATTAATCCCATTGATTCAAATGGTAGTTATGCAAATATATACATCCTAATGATTGCATGCTAGTCCTACACTAAACACACTGTCTGCAATCAGTGAACTGTTACTGCAAGCCAAACCAGGCCTTCCTCGACAGAATAGGCCTTTAAAAACTGATAATGGGAACTGATCCCACCATGCTGATTAGGTTTGCATTAAAAACATGTACATTCTCCAGTGTAATACCGTGATCTTATTACAGATTACTTTTAGTATTCCTTTGATCTCAAAATACACCAATACAATTCTCAAACATACTTCTTAATTCCTATTACATTCTAGAAACTGCATGAACTTAGATAATCTATTTATTTGACACTTTACCCCCGCTTTAACCAAAGCTCAAGGTAGCTTTCATGATCAATAAAAAGCAACAGGTAAAAACAAAAATACTACACTCAAATGCCCGAATGAAAAATGAAAATCAAATCACACCAGATCAGAAAAGCCCTCCTTAAAAGGGCTATTTTACAGGCCACCTGAAATACCAATACAAAAAGGTGTCTTTCGAGCTGTCCATCACAAAGAATTGGTACCACAGCCAATTAAACACACGTTTCACGCTTGGCAAACAGAGAACACAATCAGCATGGCCTGTGGAGTATTTATTTATTTAATTTATATGCCACTTTCCCAAAGACCTGCCTCAGGTGGCTCCCAAAAGAAAAGAAAATCATTAAAACCAGTAGCATAAAAATTTTCAATACTAAACAAACCACAAAAACGCATGTTGTTAGAAACAAGCGATAAACTGAGATAGGGCATCAAACAACAGCATAAAACAGCAGCCTAAAATTTATTCATAGAACAGTCATCAGGCTACATGTAGACCCTAAAAAGAGCTAAGAACAATGGAACCCTTCAGGTAAAAAACTGGGTAATTATTTGGTTTGGCAGTGTAAGGAGAGCAAGGGGGCACAGGCATACCTCTAGGGGGAGGGCATTCCAAAGGTGAAGTGGAAGCAGGGGGATGAGGTCCATTCAGGTCCTCTTCTTTTTCCCCTGTCATCTGCTAGGTCATTTATCTCTCAAATGGTAACCTTTTATTTGCTTTCTTAAAGCCATCCCTTCCCACCTTGTAGTAATGGAACTGGTCAGGTCAGTGCTTTTATAAAGAGAACAAGGTTGTAGTTTCTTGCACCATTTCTTGGATGTATCAGCTTGTTTTTCCCCACACTGTTTTCTAATTTTTACAATCCAGTTGTTGCATTGTTGGAGGTATGCCCTAGTCTGTTTTTCTTTATTGCATTAAAAGCTGCCTTGAGTCTCAATGAGAAAGGCAGACCATAAATAAAGTCAATAAATAAATACAATGAACATCAGCAGACTAGCAAGTTTGAATATTTACAACCCGCACCCTTTCCAGCTATCCAGGTCTGACAGTTCATGTAGAGGAGTTTATTCTAGCTTCCTCCATACTGGATTCTTGACATCAGAAACTCAACAAACTAGCGTCTCTTGTTGGCTAAAACAGTAAAGGCAAACTCCATGTGCTACCATAGTTGGCCTTTTGAATCCATTTCAATACTTAATAATGGTGAATTAAGCAACTGGAGCCACCTTGGCATTATTCAATTGCAGCCCACAGAATCAGCTTCTGATTAATGGGTCTAAACAAAGGCAACTCCTGGGGAACTTAACACCAGGTCAATCATCCCTTGCTTAGGGCAAGATCACACAGACGAATAAAGACCAAAGCAGCGCAGAGAGGCCAATGGATCAGGCAATTAGCCCTGTCTGACCAGAGTAATCAGGTCCGATAATGGCTTGCCTGGAACAAGGACCTGGAAGGCCAGACTGGGAGCTCTGGGTGCCAATATGAGCAGAGGGTCACTTCAATGCCACAGATAAGAAGTTGAAAACTGCAACTAGACTATCTGGGGCAAATGTACTCACCAACTGTCTTTGCTGTACCCAAACCTGTAATTTCAGGCTATTTCAGGATAAAATAATTAAATATATTGTGGGCAAGGCTACATAACAGAGACAAAGAAATTGATAGGTAGTTGCTGTGGAAGAAACCTATTATTTGGAGTAGCAAAGTGAGATTTTTCCCTTTATGTTCCAAATAACCCATTTCATGATTATGCGGTTTGTCTCTTTTAACAACTGGATGTTCTGGTTTGACACTCCACTGTTTACTTTTTTATCTTTATGACATATGTCTAAAACATCTATTCAAAAACTCTGTTTGGCTACCCTTATTTGAACATTCCTCTACAGTCAACACGTAACACTGTCACTTGCCTCCCTGCTCAGGATTTAGGATGAAATCTGGATAAACTGGATTTCATGGTACAGATATTGCTCGGTGGAACTTAACACATAAGCATCATCTAGGAAACCAGAATGGCTGAGCTGGTGTGCTGTGCACCTGCATCCACCACCCACCCAATACACCATTTGGTGCAATAACATTCACTTGCCTTGAAGAAGACTGTAAGAGATGTATTCTAATTAGTATGCTTTTATCCAGCCTTTCCCTCCAAGGTGCTCAGAGCAGGATATGTGGCTCTTCCAGCACGGTGTAATGGTTAAGAGTGGCGAACTCTAACCTGGAGAACTGGGTTTGATCCCCCACTCCTCCACATGAAGCCCGCTGAGTGACCTTGGGCCAGCCACCATTCTCTCAGAACTCTCTCAGCCACACCTACCTCACAAGATGTCTGTTGTGGGGAGAACGAGGGAAGGTTATTGTAAGCTGCTTTGAGACTCCTTAAGGTAGAGAAAAGCCGGATATAAAAACCTACTCTTCATCTTCTTTCCTAATTTTATCCTCACAACAACCCTATGAGGCAGGTTAACCTGTGAGTGTATGACTGGTCCAAGGCCATCCAGTTAGCTTTATGGGAGAATGGGGATTTGAGTCCAGGGCCGATTTCGCACTATTTATTTATTTAAATTTATTTATTTAAATATTTTTACCCCGCCCTCCCCGCAAGCGGGCTCAGGGCGGCTTACAGGGGCATTACAGCCGATACATAAAATCAATAAAATCCAATAAAACAACCAATGACATATTAATAACAATAAAGTGCTTTAGCGCTCCAAGATGGCTTAAGTTGTTAGTCCAGAAAATGGTCCGAGTCCGTCAGCAGGTCTTGCTCCCACGTGGATCACCTTATCGCCGGAATATCAAGGCATCCCAGTCTAGGTGGCATCCCAGTCTAGGTGGCATTCCACCGTTGGTAGTGGTAGAGCTGCCTTGCGGCACAGCCGCCGTTTGCCCGACACAAACATGTTAATTTCACACCCGAAGCTGCGGGGCTGCATTTTGACTCGCGGCTTCACCCGATTCCCTCCACAGTTTCGTGATCCTGGTTTTTGAGGATCACGAAACTGCGGAGGAAATAGGGCAAAGCCGCGGGTCAAATGCAGCCCCGCAGCCTTGGGTGTGAAATTGACAAATAGTGTCGGGGCAAACAGCGGCTGCGCCGCGAGGCAGCTCTAGTGCGAAATCGCCCCAGGTCTTCTGTATCCTAGGCCAGTGCTCCCCAACCTTTTTGACCCCTTGGGCTCCTTTGGAATTCTGACACAGGGTGGTGGTGGTACCACAGGAAGCTTTCTTCAGAAGTGAGCAGTGACTCTTGAAAGCGTATACCCTGCCACAAATTTTGCTAGTCTTTAAGGTGCTACTGGACTCTTGCTCTTTTCTACTGCAGGTTAAGGTAGGATTAATGTATTGTCCAAAAATCTTTTTTTGTGTACACACAGCTTACCTTCTCTCACACAATGAAGATCCTTGTGCTGTGGTAGCAGCTGCTGCCAAAAACAATGCTTTTTGTTGTGTTTTTTAAGCCACTACGCCAATTAGACCTCCAAAGGCCAATCAGAATCCTTGCTGGGGGAAAGCCCCACCTAGCCCCTCCCACTTTAAAAAAGCCACATTGGGGTCTTCTGTTCTAGTCCAACATCCTAACCACTATACCACATGGTCTATGCACTTCAGCAACACAATTTGTATCTTATTGATAGAGGTGGAGAGAGAGAGAAAATGCGATGTTCATTAAAGATCCTTCACATTCCATAGTGTTTTTATTTTACTTTTTGGCATACTTTAAGAAACTGCTCCCATGATATACAGAACTGCAAGCAGCATGGAACACTAGCCAATGAAAGATACTATTAGCATCTGGGCGCCAGGAGCAATATCACCTGTCATCTGGGAGATCCCCTGGCTCTTTCCTGGCAGAAACTTGTCTTTAATTCTTTAACCACTGAGCTGCCATTAGCAATTGAATTAATTTTGCTGTTTTAATGGATGATCGCTTTGGATCTTGTTTTATTTGTTATGATATGTTGTACAGCCCAGAGTCTGCTTGCAGTGTGTGTGTTTTTTAAAAAAAATAATAATCTCAAAAATAAATAAATAAATAAAAACTAAACAGCAGTGACTTGCAGATCAGTGGCAGAACACACAATGAAGGTCCTGGATTCAGACCCTGGAATGTCCCAGTGAAGCAGCTGGCATTGGGAAACACCTTTCTTTGCCTGCCACCCTGGAGAGTTGTTGCCAATGAGAGGAGATGATACTGAGCTAGATGGACCAATGATCTGACTCAGTGCAAGACAGTTCCATATGTTCACATATGATTTACATGTATAAGGTTCCTGGTTGCTACATACTGACTGAGAACCAGTAGGGTACAGATGGGCTTGGGTGTAGGGATCCCAGGTTCAAATCCTGGTTTAGTGATGACACATGGGAAGGCCATCTTCTCCAAGCCTAACTAATCAAACAGGGTTGTCAAAGGGCTATAAAATGTAGCAATGAGCTCCATGTAAGATGGGAATAGAATAAGCCCCCAGATTCAGCCCTAAGTAAATTATGTCTCACATCTTGCCTAACATTTCTGGCTGATGTAAGGGTGGGGCCAATTTTTTGCTGATTCCACCCCACACACAGAGTTTCAACTACCACCTCCTG
This sequence comes from Gekko japonicus, assembly GCF_001447785.1. NCBI lineage: Eukaryota > Metazoa > Chordata > Lepidosauria > Squamata > Gekkonidae > Gekko > Gekko japonicus. The sequence goes on from NW_015168047.1 coordinate 1,632,735, forward strand.
CTGTCCCTTGAGTTCCCACATTCCCAGGACCAGCATGTGTGTGTGTGTGTGTGGGGGGCATTACAGGCAACAGCATTAGGTGGGAGGAAGAAAGCCACACTTACAAATGGAAGGATTCCTTTTAGCAGTAATTTTTGGCAGGATCTAATCCATGAAGTTCAATACAATTGCTCTTTAGAAGATACTACTAAACTAGCAATGAAGACTGTTCCTCCAGCAACACTTAAGAGTGGTTTTGTTCACAGGGTCTTAACATTCACCATTTTATTTTTTAAAAAAGCTATATTTATTTCCCTCCCCAAACAATCCCTGCTCCAGAGATGAAATAAAAACAAATCAATGGGCCAAAAGCTGAAATGGTTTGTCAGACTAAATATAAAGGAAGCTGAGCATAAAATTTCCATTTCCATCAGCGCATACAGACATAGGCTTGTTTAACATCAGACTGTCATGCATCTTCCTTTTCTGGAACCTCACACAGCAGAGGAAACAAATGTATCTCCAGATGTGGATACCATCCAGGTTGGCTGCTTGAAAAAACCCCAAGAACATTGCAATTAGGGTTGCCTGCTTTGGATTGGGAAATACCTAGAGATTGGGGGGGGGGGTTTGGAGCTTTGGGAGGAGAGGGACCTCGGCAGGGTATAAGCCCATACAGTTTGCCTTCCAAAGCAGCCTTTTCCCCCCAGAGGAATTGTTCGATGTCATCTGCAGACCAGCTGTAATTCCAGATCACCAACCATCTGGAGGTTGGCAACTCTAACTGCAGTACATATCCTTCTTGTACTATAAGGGGGAATGGATGAGACCATTTCAGGCCCAGAACAGCCATTATGGCCCTTGGTATTCAACCAATAGGTAAGGATAATCAGGTGGGTCATGGAGCCCCACCTGCTGGGTTGTAAAGCTGTCATTCTTACATTCTTCTTTGGAAGACCTGCTACTAATGGGCATGGGTAGAGAGCATGGGGCGCTATGCCTCCTGCCTTTCTTTGAAGACACACTGAGGACCTGTCCAGACGAGGCCGTTTGGGCCAGGAGCGGGATGGAAGCGGAGCAAACGGGCGCGATCCCACATCAACATCTGGGGAGCGTACCGTCTCCGTCCCTGATCCATCCCTTCCAGCGTTGATCCGCTCCAAAAAAGAACCACCTCCCGAGGTGGTTCTTTTCAACGGGCCGCAGCAACACTGGCCGTGGGATCGCCGGCACGTCCTTGTGCCGGCGCATCCCCGGCTCCTGGCCGAACTGCGCATGTGTGAGCATGCGCAGTTCGCCAGGCTCCCCTTCGCACCGTCGCTTTCTCCCCGGCATCTGATCGTGCCGGGGAGCGCCGCGGCTCAGGGGATCCGTGAGATCCCGCCGCGCTGTCTCAACTTTGCTGCAGCTTACATTTGCCACAGTTCGACCGTCGTTTTCCCTGCCGTGTGGCAGGGACCTGAGAGGAGCAAGAAGACGTCGAGATGAGGTCACTTAACTGTAGACAGAATTCCTTCTTGGCAAAGGCCAACTCAGAGACTGTGGCTCCTCCTCTTTCTGCCATGTAATACAGCTTCCTGTCCTATGCTACCCTCTGGGATCCAGCTCTAGAGAGGCTGAAGACCACTGGCCTAGAGAGGTTGTGGCCAAGATTCAAACCTCCCAAGTCACAGCTCATTCTCATAGCTGCTATGATCCATCCGCTCCCAAGTAGGGATGGGCATGAACTGGCTAATGAACTAAAGCTCATCACAAATTTCAGCCTGTTCGGAGTCCGTGAACCAAAGTTTGTAAACTGAAGAACTGGGTCAAACTACCGTGTATTTTGGCACAATGTATGGTGGCTCATGATGGTTCGTGAAGAGTAGAAAGCAGGGATTTACCCCTGCTTTCTCCTCTTCACCAGAACAGTTGAGCGGCTGGGAGCTCCCCACTGCTCAGTTGTTTGGTTTAGAGCCAGTTAATCCCTGCTTTCAGCTCCCCACAGCTTTTTGCGGGGAGCAAAAAGGGTTTAAATGGCTCCAAGCCATTTAAACAACCACTGCTTTCTGCACCCTGTGGCTTTCCAAGGGGAGCAGAAAACAGAGGTTTAAATGACCCTGCTTTCTGCTCACCATGAAAAGCCTTGGGGAGCTAAAAGCAGGATTTAAATGGAAGGGGTACAGTACTTTCCAGGGGGCACTTCACCCCCACCTCGGGCTCCCTGGCACACAGACTGCATGAGGGAGCCTAAGACAGCTGAACCAGCATGGAGAGCCTTCTCCATGCCAGCCCAGTAGTCTTGTGCTCGGTAGCTTGTTTAAAGGGGATACTCCAGGGAGCCAGAGGCAACTGAGCTGGCAGGGAGAGCCTTTTCTGTGCCGGTCTAGCTGTCTCGGGCTCATTCATGCAGCCTGTTAAAGGAGCTATGTCAGGGAGCCAGAGGCAGCTGAGCTGGCTCCCTGGGGTAGCTCCTTTAAACAGGCTGTGTGAGCAAGCCTGAGACAGCTAGGCTGGCACAGAGAAGTCTGTCCCCGTCAGCTCAGCTGCCTCTAGCTTCCTGGCATAGCCCTTTAAACAGGTCGCTTGAGCGAGCCCAAGACATCTAAGCCCACAGGGAAATCCACTTTCTCCTGGGAGACTCCCCCCCCCAGTCACCAGCTGATTAATGCCATCAACTGCATAGGTAGTAAAAGGCGCACACACCTTTGAAATGCTGCAGCTTTCAGATGATAAATCGCTTGCTCATGAGGACTCCGGGTATGCATAAGTCCGACAAGCAGCGCTGGATTAACCATGAAACAATATAAGCATGTGCTTAGGGTATCAAGAGAAGGGGGGCACCACAGAGGGGTGGGGTTTTTTGCTTCTATTGCTTACTGCTATTTAGTGTTTTATATATATATACACACACACACACACACACACACACACACAAGAGGGGGACCCGCGATACTCGTGGGGGGGAGGAAGCAGCAGGAGTAGGTGAGTAAGTCGGCGCTGCTCTCTCTCCCTTCCCCCCCGGGCCCTCGCTACTCTTCCCCCCCCATCCCGGCACACCTTCCAAAGCAGTCCGGCCGGGCGAGCTCTGGCGGGGCAGGCGGCGGCCTTCTCTTCCGGGGATGTGGCGGCTGAGGGGAGCCGGAGCGTCGGCAGCGTCGGCCCGGGGATGAGCGACGTGGTGCTGCGGACGCTGAGCGCCCTGCCCGGCCTGTTGGGGCAGGCTGAGCCGGGGACTGGGCTCGGCGCAGGAGGTGGTGGCGGCGCGGCAGGAGGAGGAGGGCCCGGCAGGGGCTCGGCCACCTCGCGGCTCGGCGGGATCATCCGGAGCAAGCAGGTACGTGGGGTGAGGAGTGAGCCGGGCTGGGGCTGCCCCTCGCTGCTCTCCCCACCCCCCAGCCCCCCCCCCTCTGCCGCCCCTCTTTTTTAAACTTTAGGATTTTTGTGCACATGTGGGGACCGCCCCACGTGTGCACAAACCTCTCCCTGCCCCCCAGGTGGCCCCGGAGCGCGGATTTAGATATCCGCACGCACGGGGCCACTTCAGTATTAGAGTGTGTGTATATATATATAAGTTTAATCTCTTATTTCACCTGCAGCATTTATTGAGTCTTAATGTCAGTTAAGCAATGGAAGGGCCGAGGGGCACCATTATTGGGCTGTGCTTAGGACATCACTTGGCCTTAATCCGACAAGCCCGGATGCATGTGTGAGCAACAGCAACTAACCAGGTCAACTGCCATGCTGAGACCACCACCACCACAGTGCAAAACTATTTGAAACACGGTTTAGTTTAAACTGCAAATGAGCTATCCCTGATATCACATGAGGTGCTTCACTAGGGAGAAAACTGGCATCACAAAACAAGGTAAGGTAGATTTATGAACAGGGGTCGTTTCGTAGAAAAAGAGCTAGGGGAACTCATTAGCATAACTCATTAGCATATGCCACACCCCCTGACATCACCAGAAGTGTGTCATAAGGCCACACCCCCTGACATCACCGGAAGTGTGTCATGAGGCCACACCCCCTGACATCACCGGAAGTGTGTCATAAGGCCACACACCCCGCCCCCAACGGTCCCGGCCGCCGCCGGCCTTGCAGCTCCACTGCCGAGCCCCATGAGGGGCCCGGCGGTGGACCTGCAAGGCTGGTGGGAGTGCAAGGAAGCCCCACGAAGGCCCTCCCTGGCCCCAGGCAGGCAGGGGTGGGGAGAGGCAGGGAGGAAGCAACTTACCCTCCCTCTTCTCCTGCCTCCTCTTGGCTGAATGAGGGCCGGAAGCGGACGGAAGCAGGGGGCAGGGCTTCGTCATGTGCCCCCCCGTACCTCCCCCGGGGGAACTGCGATCCCCCGCGATCCCCCCGAAATGACCTCTGTTTATGAACAACTGATTTTCAAACAAACAAACAAACACAAAAACCAAATCAGTCTGGATCCAAAGCTTACTGACCAATGAAGGAGGATACATGAACTTTGATAACAACATATAATTTGTAATGACGTCTCTTTCTTTTCAAGAAGAGTAAGACAGGTTGTTGCTGTTCCTCCTGCTGCTGCTATTATTACTCCTGAGTGGTTATTATAGGCCAGCCCATCCCAACAGTAGCGCCATTGTTTCATTCCTGGAACTAGGGGATTTTCTCCCCTCAGGACTTGCCAAAGCACCTGTGCGTGATGCAGCCTCAATTAAAACCCTTGCAGAGCAATCCTCTGTAGAGTTACTCTAGTCTTAGCCCATTGGTTTCAGTAAGCATAGACTGGACTAACGCTGCACAGGACTGCAGGGTCAGTCTACCATCTCTCCTTTTAATTGTACCGAGGTCTACTATGGCCTGTGTTCAAATCGAAGATTCTCAACTTTCGCTGTTCCCTTCCCCACCAAAGACCTGTTACAAACTCATGGGGAAGGTCACAAAGAAAGAAGAGAAGGGTGTCCTGAGTTTATTTCTTGGCGTTTATTTTTGTACATTAGTGATAAAAAGAAAGGAATGAGGTTCAGGGGTCAGATAAAATTTGCATTCTCTTATTACTAGTATTTCTAATGGCAAAAGAGTGAAGTCATTGCAACCCCCCTAGAAGTTGCATCAGAGTTTATTTCTTGGAGTTTACTTTTGTACATTAGTGATAAAAAGAAAGGAATGAGGTTCAGGGGTCAGATAAAATTTGCATTCTCTTATTACTAGTATTTCTAATGGCAAAAGAGTGAAGTCATTGCAACCCCCCTAGAAGTTGCATCAGAAGCCATTTTACACTACAGAAAGATCAAGTCACACAGGCTGCACTCTCAAGGACAATTTCCTGGAAGGAATCCCCCGCTGAATAACACAGGACTTACATCTGAGTAGACCTGCTGAGGATTGCTCCCACAGACCTGCAAAATGCGTGAAGACTGACATTTTTAAAAGTTAGAGCTGAATCCAGTAGCAGCACCTTAAAGACCAAGAAGAGTTTCAGGGTAAACTTTCAAGAGTCAACACGCTTCCTTTATCAGACACAGGCTGCGGTCACACGGAGCATTAGGCACGCTAGAGAGACGGAAGATAGGTGGATTTTCCAGGCGCGATCTCACCACCACATCTGGAAAGCGTAGAGCTCCCGTGGCTCACCCGAGGCTTCGCTCCGAAGATGTGCGGTAAAAAACTAGTACCTTGGAGGTACTAGTTTCCGGAAACCGCAGGGCAAGGGCGGGCGCGTGATCGCGTTTCCGGTGGAATCCCATGGCATCCGGCACCCGCCCATGTCCCCTCGCAAAAAGGTTTTTTTTTCCAAGTGTCCTCGGGATGCGCACAAGCACCCAACGGGGCATGCACACACGTCAGTGTACAGGGAAAAACCCCACCCGTTTGCTGCGGCATGCCAATACCCGACGTTATTCTATGTGACTGGTATCGAGGAGAAGAACTGGCTGTAGCATACCGGATCTTTAGATATATTCCATCGCTATCACCTCCTGAGCAGCAGAACGGTCCAGCCTTTACTGGGCGGGAGACGGGAGGCCCCGGCTGTACCCTGCGCATCGGGAGTCTGATGCTGAATGACACTGGAGTGTCTCTCAAAAGCTGATACCCTGAAACTCTTCTTGATCTCTAAGATGCAAAAACCTAACCCTTCTACTACAGACCAACCCAGCTACCCCCTCGAAATATTTTCTAAAAACTTTGCTGGGTCAGACCAAAAAATACATCTAGTCCTATACCTCGTTCCCCATCATGGCCAGCCAGAAGAACCAGAAAGCCCATTAGCAAGATCAAGACAACAGGTTATCTTCTACAGTTGCTCACCCCTCAGCAGCTGGCCATCAGTGGCCCACTGTCTCAGAATACGGAAGTTCCATTTAGCCATGATAGTTAACACCCATTGACCTGACCTCCATGGTTCATCTACTATGCTCATCTACTTTGCTCTTCACAAAAAGTGTCTTGTGCCTAATGGCAAACTCAACATTCTGGTATTGTTGATATGGAAAACTAGCAGGTGGCAGCCGGAAGAAAAGAACAAAAGGGATGTACATTTAATTCCTCTATTATTAGAGCCGAGCATGACGCTCTCTGCTGAAAGGGAAAGATGATCTTTAAAACAGGTGAGCGGGTTCTCCTCATTACCGGTGTGGGAGAACTGTAGCATTTTTGCTAGTCCCAAGGGTAACACAACAAAACCTAAAACTTGCCTTCTTTGACAAAACAACATCTTGTTAAGCACTCAAGGGCTTTCATCCCTGTTACTTCTAATTCTGAAGTTCACGACCGAGTGCGTATTAGTACAGCAGTAAATGGGGCCACCCACCGACAAGGCAGAGGTTTCTCTATAGCTGGATCACCCAGAAAGATCTGACCTGATAAGGACTCAGGGTGCTTGTTGGTCTTAAAGAACTCTGAAATGTTGAGAGCAGTGGAGTGTTGATTAAAGAAAAAGAGGAAAATAAAGGGAGGAGGGGAAATTGGCCTGACCAAACCACAAGTAGATTATGCTTTTGTAGAAGGGGATATATGGGTATGGGGGGAAATTTCCCAGTTGTTAGATCTCCACCCCCACTTTGTGATATTTCCCAGGCCTCAACATTCCCTCTAATACCAAACATTCTGATTATGTGCACCACAAGGGTAGTGAAACGGGACCACTCAGAGGCAACCCAAAGATCTTTGAACATTTTGGGAATTTCCCAGGTATACAGAAAATGTGTCTTGGTAAATTTAAGAAAGACCAGCACTACAACAGCCTGATGAGGACTGTGCATGCTCACTGTCCTCCGGGAATCAAGGAATACTGAGAGCAGCTGAGTGTTAATTAAAGGGAGGGAGGCTGAGGCAGGACTGGAAATCGGCTTGAGCAAGCAGATAAGAGCTATAGTAATCTGAAGTGGACACTTTGTGTCTTGGGAAAATTTCCTAATTTTTACCTCAGCCGCAAATGATTGCTCATTAACCTCTAGACTGTTTTTCATTCATCCTCAACATTTCTGTGGAAAACCACACAAGCCCACTGTTCCCATGCATACAGGGATAGATCCAAAGAAAAAGTTCATGGAAGGAGTCGATAGAGCTTTCTTCACCCTTCTAAAGCCACCTGATGTTTGTTCTAAAAATCCTCTTGATAGGTCTGGAGAACCCCCCTTGAAGAACACACAGAGTATGGGGAGCTGCAGAAATGTGGGACAATCACGTAAAATCATCTCCTTCACTCCCCTCTGCTGATGCATTATAAGAAAGTGATATTACCCAATTCCCTCTCTTTGCCAGAGCATGCCTGTACTGTTGTACCTGTACTTGGCAAAGCTCTCTCAGTCCTCCAACAGAATGTTCAGTGGAACAGCAGTCTTCTGGGAAATGTGATGCATTGCACATTTCTTCTGTGGAACCAGTCATAGCTATGAGATGTTCGTTTAATTTCATTTTGGGTACTAAAGCATTGCTATTTGTGTGGCTGATCTGCTCAATGTATGAGTGAGTCTACAAATTCATGAAGGACAGAACTTCTTGTGAGGTTCCAGAGCCTGAGAGTCAACAGACTGTGCGGTAGGTGGGGCTGAGAGAGCTCTGAGAGGACTGTGACTGACCCAAGGTCACCCAGCTGGCTTCATGTGGAAAAGTGGGGAATCAAATCAAATCCACTGCTCTTAACCACTACTCAGTTAACCCCATCATACTCACCTTGTGAGTGTCCTGGAGTCTAACCAGAACAGTAGAGTACCTGGACCTTGTTACTATTCAGTCAAGCAATTACTCTGTTCTTATGTGCACTAGGACCAGAATATTGGTTTTGGACTTGAATGCTGGGGGTTCCAAGTCCAATTTGATCATGAACCCTGGGCAAGTTGTATCCTATCACTCTTGGTTCCTTCTGTACAACGGGCATAACAATAACCCGCTTCAAAGAAGGAATGAATGAATATTATATTACATACTATAAAGCACTGTGCCTACTAATCAAGAGATATGCATTATTCACTGCTATTAACAACCCAATTGTAGCAAGCTTAATCAAAATTGCATACACAGTGTCCTGTTTCAAAAGGAGCATATGTTGTTAGAAACCATGTCCTCTGATCTCGAACTCCATTCCACTATTCATATATGAGTAATGACAGAATGTGGTTATTGGAGGATGAGGGGGAAAGCACTCCACAAATGGTCAAAGAAACTGTCTTTTTATATCATACGCTCCAGGCCCCAGTTGTCACTGAAAGCAGGTTTAGATTAAACCCTACACCCCACCGGTGCTAGTTCACAACAGCCCCTCCCCTTTTTGCAAGAAGCCCCAGAAACGTTTACAAAACAGGGCTGGCCCTAAAATCTTTCAGACACGGTATAAACAGTAAACAAGAAATGACCTTGCCTGCATAAATTTAAAGTACATTCCTCACATGTCTACTGTTTTCCACCCCTTCCCAACATGCTCTATGTTCAAATAAGATTACCATAGGAGATCCACAGTAAATTCATTGCACAGTAAATTCATTGCACTTTTCATGACAGGATGTCATGTATTTAAAACAAATACATCTGCCTGTACAACTCCAAAGGAGTAGATGACATTCAGTGGGGCAGACTGACACTCATTCGCAAATCTAAAATCTCAACGCATGAGATTACTACAGATGCCTAAAAGAGTCTCTTTGAAAATATTTCTTAAATACCCAACATCTAAAATGTTGCCTCACATAACAACAACAACAATCCCTTTGCCACCCAACCGTACTTTCAAGAAATCAACTTTTGCTGTAGAATCAAGATGCTACCTCTGGAAGTTAAGCAACCACACTACAGGGACTGAAACAGCCAGAGCACTGCTGCTGTACCTCGTTCACTTGGTATATGCCACAGGAACAGCAAAGAGACGAGAAGCTCCTTTTCCTCCGTGGTCCTTTGGGTAGAGAACTGACAGACTGACTTACATCTGAGTCCATATTCTTGGTCTCTGTAAATTTCTCAAACTTTTTGAGGACACCGGCGGGCACAGCTGAATCATAGATCTCCAGAGATTGTCTTTACACCATGCACGTACCATATGTGCCGTGAGACGCAGCAGTGAGGAAATGTTCTTGCATGTTCGGGTGTAGATATGATTCACAAATAGAAAAGACTGGTTTTTCACAGCTTGCCTTGTCAGGCTGCCTCTGGGTGTGGCTGAAATGAACCCAGGTGTACGCGTTGGACTCTGTCAAACTGCCTCTAGTCAGGAGGAGGACTCTTTTCCCAAAAAGCTGCTTACGCAAGCAGCTCTCAAAAATGGAAAAGAAGTTGCCCAATGGGGACAAAGAAGGCTGCAAAATATTCTGATAACAAGCATGCTCACCAGATCATCAGCAGCAGTGGAAAAACCAGAGCTGGGGCCATTGTTTGGATCCAACCCCTGGTTTCAGTTCTCTAGTTAAAGGCACTCAGCCATTAACTTTGGTATCCGAGCGAGAACAAATGAGAGGGACAGACCTCTCAATGTAGAGGGTCGAGGTCTTTTAAATATCACAACATATTGAACTAACTGAAGGGAAACCTCAGGGTATTACAGACTTCACAGGCCAATCTCCCCCCCCCCCATTTTCCAGAGGGTTTCTTTTCTTTGTAATTGACACTCAACTGTCCTCAATAATCTTTATGAAAGGCGAAAAAATGCTCTGTGCTAGTCAGATTTTCTTTAAAAAAGAAGTATAAACACTTTTTAAAATCCAAAATGAAGTTCATAAATTCTAACTCATCACAACATTGAAACAATATCATGAATGCTTAATAAAGACAATGGATATCAGTCACATCAGTTTTGTGCTTTTTACAAAATCCTGTGCTTGCTACTTATTGCTGTTGTGAACAGTCATGAAATTTTACACCACAATACATTTGTTTGTCTTCAAGGTGTCACGAGATTCTTTGTTTCTACTTCAATCAACTGCTAGTGCAATTTCATGCAGAGTTAGTCCCGAAACTATCCAGTCTAAATCCACTGATTTCAGTGGATTTAGACTGGAATAGGTTTGCACTGTAAAACGACTATCAAGTCTTGAATGTGGTCGGTCTCATCCTGCCGCCCTAGTGATAGGCATAGGACTATTAGCAAGATTAACAACAATGTTGAAAATGCTTGTGAATGAGTGTATTCGATATTACAGAAAACATTAAAAATTAAAGCATGTGTACCATATTGAAGCCAGCAAAAGTTTCTCACTTTCAGTTCCTTCTAGGCTCTACTTGAGAGTCAAACAATGCACAGTATGTACATATTAGGAACCAAAGTGCTGCAGCTGATTTGCATATTCTCTTTGCATAGCATTAAAATAATTTACATGAACTTGGTAGTGAAACTGCAACACAACAGCATCACTGCAATACAACAGCTCCAAAAATTTAGAATCAGCCCCAAGAAATCACTTTCATTTCCAGCTACTGGGTTTCTTACATCTAAAAGAACAAAGAGTCTTGTGGTATCTTAAAGATGAAAAAAGTTATACCATACAGTTTCATGGCCAGAGCGGACTTCATCAGAGGTGCATACATCAATTATACCATCAACGTTCTTTTCAGAATCATAAGGACCAGAAACTCACATTAAAATAAGAGAAAACCTTGATATTTCTAGGTTCCAGAAGGCCAACACTGACTTTACTTTGTCCAGAATTGGTACAGAAATCACTGTGATCAACATTTGCATCCTTAAAAAAATGATTCTTCTTCAACAGGGGCTGAATGGCAGGTAGTTCAAGGTGGGATACAAAAGCCATAGACCACATTCCTGGGACTCACAGAGCCCTGGAAAGCCAACTGTCTCTGAGCAGCCACAAGATTAATCTCTACATCTCCAAGGTCAATTCCGCACCATCACTTGCTCCGGTGTCACCCCCCCCCCTTGATAATATCCGCAGAAATTGATCAGTTCCCCACATGTTGGTCATGGTCAGCAATTGACCCGAAACTAATGGCGTTCCCCCCTGGATTTTCTGTCTCCACTATTTTCAGGGTTTTTTTTGTTTTTTTTGCTGCGGTGTTGAAGTCAGGGCATTCCTAGCATTCCTGTGGGGAACTTGCGATTTGTGGCTGTCCCCTCTCCGCCCCTTTAATGCCCCTTTGTTTCTTTCCCTCCCCCTCACCCCCATCCCCGCCTATCAACACGTCTTCAACGCCCTCCTGCTTCTCTTTTCCCCTCCCCCCTCTCCTTCCCACCTGCCTGCAACCCCCCCCCTTTGGCGTGCGCAGAATTTTTTTTAAATTTCCCTCCCCGTGTTGCGTTGCAATGCAACAATGGGCCATCGTCGACCTGCATTTAAACGTCCTTTTACATGTCCATATGCTGTTTTCTCATTTCTGTTTGGCAATTTGCCATGTGTAAAGGTTTAAGAATTCTTTTTCATGTTCGTATACTGACTTCCTATCTGTCCCCTCACCCACTTCCCGGCTGCATCCCTCCCTCCCCTTCCTTGGTGCGCACGTGCTTTTTTCCCTTCAGCTTTGTGTTACAATGCAACAATGGGCCATTTAAATGTCCTTTTACATGTCCGTATGCTGTTTTCTCAATTCTGTTTGGAATTTGCCATTTGTGTAAAGAAGGTTTAATAAGCATTCTTTTTCATGTTCGTATACTGACTTCCCATCCGCCCCCCCCCCCCTTCCCGGGTGCATCAATGGTTGTTTTTCTTGGGAACATTGAGGGTCAAAAATTAAAGGGAGCAATCAGCGTTTCAGTGGGCAGTGCGTTACAATGCAACCCTGCCTCCATTTTTTTAAAAAAGGAGGGAGAAGAGAGGGGAGGGGACTCTAGATTTGGGGCAAGGCAACTTGCGGAAATGAACACCCGGGCAAAACCCAGGTCAGATTTCTGTAATGCGGAAACACACACAAAGAATCGGGCCAATTAGACCCGGGGGGGGGGGAAGGGGGACAAAGCATTAGTGCAGAATCGGCCCAAGTGTTCCCTGACTTCCTGTATGCCTACGGGCCCCACTGCTCCAGGTATTCATGGCCTCTCCAGCCATCAGGGTCTGGACTCTCCAGGACTTCAGCAAGTGTGCCTGGCCTTAGGAAACATCCATCTATATAACACATTGTTATCACACCCTTCCTCCAGGAAACTCAGAAAAATGCACATGGTTCTCCCATGCTCCATTTTGTCCTCACAACAACCCTGTGAGATGGTCCTGAAGCCAGAGGTCTTACCATTGTCTGGTTTATATACTTATTTTTTTAGCAGTAGCTTTACATACAATTTCCACCGTTTTTGCAAGGAACTGGAGGGGTGGGGAAAGCTCATTCTGGTAAAACTACCAGCCTATCAGCAAAACAGATACACTTCCAGATTAGTCTCAAGATAGTCGAGGGTTGTGCAGCGACCAGCAAAGTGTGAGAAACAGAGTTCTTAATTTCACATGGCATTGACGGTGTGGGTGAGGGACTGGCTCAAGGTCATCCAGCTTCATCTCCCAGCCCCTAGCATGACACTCCAACCACAAAGGCTCCTATCCTTGTTCTCAGGGGCACAAAATGGCCACTGTAGCTCCTTGGTCCTCCAGCTGAAAGGTTTTGTGATGGGTTAAACCATCTGTGCAGACTGTGATGGGTCAAACTTCATGAATGGCTCCAATAAAACCACCTCAGTTACCACTCATAGTAGTTTCATCGAAACCTATTACTGTATTTGAGGTCTTCAGACACTTCCTGCGTATCTAAGAAAAGAGGTGTCCCTTCACAGGCTGACAGCTGCTAACACATGTTGGGGGGGGGGCGGATGGCACCCCATGTTAACATTAAAAAAAAAGAAAAGACTGCAACCAGGAAAACTCTCCTGTAGAATTTGCAATGCGACCCTTTCAGAAAAGAATGCACAGTGAAAGCCGAAAGCCGAGAGATTAGCATAAAACATCTGTGTGTTGTTTAAGAAGATTCTTTCAAAAGAGCAGAAATGGAAGGATTTGTTCAGATATGTAGAGCCATTCCTAACATACATTTGAAAGCTTTACAATAAGTGGCAGTTGCTAAAGAGCTGCATTTATGCTCCCTTGATCACAATCGGACACGAAAGAGCTCTTTCTGGTAAGGAGACAGATCTTCTCCACCCTGCAGTCAAGGGGCATCTTCCTTTCTCCCTTTTCTGCATTACTAACTCAACGATACTTAACTAAACCCAGTTAATGATATTAACATTGTTATTTATGTAATCTATATAAAAAGCAATGCTTATTTTAACTTCTTCTAATCAGACTCAAATATTTGTTCCTTGTGTGACTAATTTACTACTAATTACAACAGATGGGTGTATGGCATTCAGCAGCACTAAAAATAGAGTTGGTCTAGAATAAATACGGCTAAAGGAGAATGTTTGCCAACCTCCGTGAGTAGAATATAAGGAGGGGACCCAAGTCACTAGATGCAGAATCTGGTCATCCCACTGACCTGACCGCAAGAACACAATGCAATCCACACAGGTTCAGTCCACGGCTTCCTTCTCTTGGAGTTATTTCTTTATTTACATTCTTCTCGTCCGCCTTTCTCATTCATGTCAGGCATTTGGGCAACTGACTTAAAAGGGGCTGTATTTTCTATCCACATACACACCAGAATGAAACTTTCCCTCTGACTGCTTTGTCCATGGAACTCCTAAGTGGTTCTAAAGACATAAGCAAGGATAAACACATGACCACTGAGGACCTAGATTGTTATGTGATCAATTCTCTTGGTTTGTTTTTTAAGTTAAGAGAGGCGGCTGGCAGCCAATGTTGTTGCTAGGGTAGTTGTAGGCCCCGTTCATGCGAGGCAGTTTGGGCCGGGAGCGGGCCGGATCGGAAGCGCAGCAAACGGGCACGATCCCACGCCAACATCTGCCTGGCGTCGCGCTCGCGCCTCCAATCCGGCCCTTCCCCCGATGAAGCGCATCAAAGATGAACCACCTACCTTCGGTGGTTCATCCGGATGGTCCGCTTCATCCTGGCCGTGGGATCGGCGGTGCGTTTTGCCGCCATCGCATCCCAGCCCCCCCCCGCCATACTGCGCATGCCTCCCCCTCCGACTAGTATCTTCCTCCCCGGCATCTGATCGTGCCGGGGAGCAACTGAGCACGGCTACCGGGATCCATGGGATCCCGCCGTGGCGTTTCTTTTTTGGCCCCGTCTTTTCCTTGCCGTGAGGCAGGGGCCATAGTTAACCTTTCTCCCTGTGCCATTTGAAATCCTCCTCCCAGGTGGAAGTGCTGCTGACCACATGGAGGGAAAAGACAGTAACTCACACTGAATCACACTGAACCACCCCCTTCTCACTGCTAATAACAATTTATGTGGCCATTTCTATCACTTTGCATATACCACGGGAAGACTGGCCCTTTAACTTACCAGGAGATTTCTCAGAGGGTCACTGAGGGCCCAGGAGCAAGCGGAGCCAAGTGGGCTCCACAGTGCAACTGTGCCACAGGGTCCATGTGGCTGGGACCCAGATCATGGTGGTGATGATAGCAACAGGTATAGGTTCACTGAATTGAGAAGCTATGCTCCCAGTGCTGCAGGGAACCCTTGGATCTTGTTGTTCTGGGTCTGTTTTAAAATCCCAGTTCAGGGGTCCCGAGAGCTTTTACAAAGTAGGCCAGGATAGGTGGAGCTTTTGCCCAGCAGGAGCATGAATTCTGATTGGCTGTGCAGATCAAAAGGCATCTTGTTAAACAGAGCCTCTGCCTGAAATGTTGAAGAGGTACTATTAGAATCCTACATATATAAAAGCCCTAGCATATTGGCACTTTCCAGCTCTCTGTGTTGTGTGCTCCATCAGCCACTGGCTATCAACCGCCACTCATGAGTACTCGCGTGCCATTGGCTGGGGGCTGCTCTTCTCCCTGCCCACTGCTGGCTTGGCCATTCTTCCCTGTCAGAACTGCCAAAATGGCTGTTTCTCCTGACAAAGGCACTTCTCCTGCTTGGCTCCTCCGTGGCTGGCTGGCTACTGATGTGAGCCACCAGCCATCAAACCATTCTCTTCTCCTCCTGATGTGGGGCTCACTTTCCCCTCAGTGACTGTTGCTAGGCAACCAAGCTTGGTTCTGTCAGTAACAAGGCAGGGGCAGGAGGTCCTTTCCAGGCCTAATTTGGCCTTTGTGGGGAAATCATTGGGGATAGTCCTGGCTAAGACTGCCAGCTCCAGGTTGGGAAATTCCTGGAGATTTTATGGTGGAGTTTATGGAAGCCAGAGTTGGGGGAGGGGAGAGGCCTCAGCTGAATAGAATGCCATAGAGTCCACCCTCCAAAGCAGTTATTTTCTCCAGGGGAGAGAGATCTGTTGTCTGGAGTTCAGTTGTGATATCAGGCGATCTTTAGGCTCCCCCTGAAGGTTGGCTACTCTAGGTCTGACAGCATCCTCTGGGTGACTTGATGACACCTAACTGGCATGGCTTAACTAGGCCTGACTGCTTGTTCCTATTCGCCAATAGCAGCCCCCCTAGGACAGCCAGTGTGGCATAGCAGTTAGCGTTTCAGAGCAGGGTCTGCCAGACCCAAGTTCTTCTTGTGGAAGGTGACTGGGTGATTTTGGACCAGTCACAGACTTTCAGCCTAACCTGTCTCCCAGGGTTGTTGTGCAGATTAAAAGGGGGAGAGGAGAATGATGTAAGCTGCTTTGGTCCCCACTGCGAAGAAAGGCTGTACTTTTCCTAGGTAGAGGCTGCAGGGAGGGGGGAGGAGATGAAAACCAGAAGTCAGAGGGGCAGATAAAGGTAGATTGATGGTTGGCTGGGAAGGGGACAGAATTGCCACCTCCAGGTTGGGAAATTCCTGGAGATTTGAGGGGTGGAGCCTGGAGACAGTGGGGTTTGAGGAGGGGTGGGACCTCAGACAGGTATAATGTCATAGGCTCCACTCTTCAAACCAGCCATATCCTCCTGGGGAACCATTGTTGCCAGTCTCCAGGTGAGGGCTGGAAATCACTCAGAATTACAACTGCTCTTCAGATGGGAGAGATCAGTTCCCTTGGAGAAAACGGTGGACTCTATGTCACTATACCCTGCTGAGGTTGCCACAGCAAATTGACACTGAGTACACAACGACAAGGGATCCTTTACCTTTACCTTTTTACACTACGCTGGGGCACCCCCCAGAGCCTCTTTCTAGAGCTTGTTGTATTTATTTCCACAATGGGCCTTATTCCTAGTTATCTATAACCTTGCTCCCTGATATTTTGTCATTGGCTCTGCCTCCGGTGGCGGCCACTTTGTGACTGGCTTCACCTTCTGTAGCTGCCATTTTTTTCATTGTGCTCACAGCACTGTGTCAGAATTCAAAATGTGCCTGCAGGCTGAAAAAGAATGAGGACCCCTGTCCCAGTCCATTCCTAACACACACTCTCTCAAGTGCTGTAGCCTGAACCAAATCAGGGCCCCTTTACTGCAACTATCGTTGGTTGTTGAAAAGAGTCAGATGGTCTCCATGATGTGCAGTTTTTGCCCAGAGACCAAACCCTAGGCTGTGGTCACACACACTAAATAATCCACTTTCAATCAACTTTCAGTGCACTTTCCAACTGGATTTTTACTGTGTGAACTGGCAAAATCCAGTTGGAAAGTGCATTGAAAGTGGATTATTTAGTGTGTGTGACTGCAGGCATTAGGTGTTATCACTACAGGTCCTTGAAGAGAATGCTAACCCTGTCTTTGCCCTGTGATTGCATCTCCTGGGACAAGTGAATCAAGCTAACCCCAGAGCATTCTGAATGACTGCTCCAGAAGACAATCGTCCTGCATGCTAGTCAGCTGTGGCAGTTAGGGAACGGGAGGGCGGCCTCACCCTTGCTTGCATTTCAGAACACATAGGATTATTCCTCAAGCACATTTGTATCTCCAGCCAAAAACATTTACATTTTGCGTGGAGTGACCACTGTCATAATCATGAAAATGGGCTTGTATACAGTTATACACAGCTGAGGCACAAATCGCACTCTGAGCAAAATGGTTTTGTTCAAAACTAAGTTTATCTCGTGAATGCCATTTGTACACTAACACTGCGATATAAAAACACCAGCATTAAATGCTTCATCATAGCTTCTAATGAGCAGGCCTCTTGTTTGTCACACACAGAAATCTCTCCTCTCTGGTCTCCCACACAGAAATGCGGTTTCTCAAAGTGCAGTGCTAGACTTATTAGGGAAGTGTGGTAAGGTCAGCAAGAGGGTAGCGATAGCAGCAAATAGATATGTGGGTGTGTAGAATCCATATGAGAGAGAGACTGATTCAAGGCAAAGGACTCGAGGATTTGCTAGGTGGGCACTGCAAGGGATGTGGTGGAGGGTTTGTATTCCACATGGAAGAAGAGTTCAAACAGGGATTTACAAACGTCCGAGAAATCAGATTGTTAACGGAGATGTGCGGTATCTCCAAAGAAAGACCACACAGATTGTACACAGCATCTCCCCAGGGGTGCAAACAAACAGAGTCACTCCCACCTCTCCAGTACATCAAAGCATATGGCCTTCTGTTGTTTGCTGTGCCCAGACTTAAGAACTTTTAGGCATGAATGTGACTAAATTAGTGCAATTAATGAGGAAGTGCAGACTCTGAGTCAAGAGGATGCACACTACAAAACACCCCTGCATTCACAAGGGATGACTTCAGGATTTTCTCTCTCTCCTCCTTGGTGAACTTGCAACAAGGGTATTCAACCAAAAAAGAAACGAAACAGAGAACCACTTTCAGTGAGAGATTTGCCTAGGTTGTTTATCTCTACGCTTCTAAACAGAACTCTGAAAAGAGTAGATTAAATCCTAGGGATCAAAATTAGACAAAGCAAACTGATCAGGTGTGTCCAGTTTAACTCACGTGGCCAGAGAATTACATGGGGCATGTTTACACTGCTAATATCCAACGCTAACACATCACCTAAATTCCACACTGTAACCCCGGAGGGGTGACTACTTAATGTACATCCACAAGTATCCTATGTATAAAGTTAAAAAGGAACAAATTAGTTTAATCTGCAGATGCCATCAGGAATGCTTAGGAGGAACCAAACAAAATCTAACTTATGGGTTCATCTCTTCAATTGAAATGTCCAAGTCTGACAGTACTGTGTTTGAGAGCTAAGCTTTCTTCAATCTCTGCCACTTTTTAGATGAGAAAGGTCCAAGGGTTTTTTGTTGTTGTTGATTTTGCCCTGATAATTTTGGCTAAAAATGCCAATATTTTCAAACTTTCTTATATTGAGGGAACCTTTTCCAGACTGGAAGCAAAACCAAGCAGTACATGAGCCTTGCAGGGGGGTTCTGTGGCACATTTTGGAATACATCATTGATCCAGACAAGGAGACCTAGAATGTGCCCCACGCTCCCCTCTGGTAACATACTGAAGGGGAAGATCATTAACAGTGGTTGAGCTATTTTTAAGGGATACTTGTCACCATGAAAGATCTTTTCATTGAGAAACCCCTGATAAATATCTGAGGATTCTCCAGGTTCCTAAGAACACAGTTCAAGCACTGTGGCCTCAAGTCACTGCAATAAATATCAGTTCAGAGAGTGGGGAGGGTTGTGGCTCAGTGGTAGAGCACCTGCTTTGCATGCAGCATGTCCCAGGCCAATCCTTGGCAGCACAGCTGAAAGGAGCAGGAAATAGATTTTGTGAAAGACCTCTGACCGAGACCCTGAAGAACCAATGACAGTCCGAGAAGCCAGTACTGACATTGACAGACCAAAGGTCTGATTAATTATAAGGTAGCTTCATATATACGTTCATATACTTTGATGAACCATGGTTGATGCTAACCACAGTCAGAACTGAGACCATAGCCTGAGATTTCAGGCACCCAACAGACAAACTATTTGCTAGACTGCTGCTTGCCTGCTTTTGCTTTCCATCCTTTCAGCACTCAGTTTAACCAATTTACTCTAGTTTCTATAATATGCCAACATCTGGGAACAAAATAATGGCTGTAATTAATTCAGACATCAAGTCAAACCTTAGCTGGCACCTACATGGTATATACAAATCTAATTTCTACCATTTTTAAAAATTCTGTTTAGCTAGTTGATCACAAACTGTGGTTTGTTGATTCAGATATCACATCAGATCATAGTAATTTTTCCTTATTTACAGCACTTAACACACAAATAATGCCTAGACTCTAAATGGAGCTTCAGAGGTAGAAGCTCTTTTCAGACTTTACGTCCATATGTATGGACAGCAACCATGTATATCATGCCCTCTACAATGCACCCAATGCACTTGGTCACCATACCATCTGAACCGGGTGCGGGATGTGCCGACTTTTGCATGTATATACAGCTTTGGTACACATGAAACAAACACTGGAAAATCCAATGGTTGGTTTTAACATGCTGAAGCTGTACATACATGCAAAATCCATGCACTTCCCCTGTTCAAATACCGTGGTGCCCATACATATTGGGAGGAATCTATCCATGGTTTCTGGGCTGCTAATACACATGGACATAAAGTTTGAAAAGAGCTATAGAGGCAGAACATGCCTTGTGCTCTACCAGTGCTCTACAGCAGTCAGTTACTTTGCCCGAGAATCAGACTGCGGTAAAGACCAAGAGCCATGTATCAAAAGAAATCCTTCATCCCCTATCAGGTAGAGGAAGATAAAGCACAGATTCAGAAATAATTCCAAGCCAGACTAAGTGGGACCAGCAAGCAGACCAGTGTGTGTTCAAGTATGCAAGGGAGGATATCCCTTGATAAGGGCGGCATTTGAAAAGCAGAGTGACCTCCACTGCAAACTCACTCAGCTTGCCCAAGATTGGACAGACGGTGCACAAGCAGACCAAGTTAGCAACATCCATTGTCCTTGGAGCAATTCTTGTACCTAAAACTGTTCTCCTTCGATAAACACGCCCAGATTAGCTCTTGGCAGGGGCTCCACATTTTCTCAGCACAAGGCTGCAAAGGACTCTCTCAGGCAAAGTTTCAAGAAAACCAATACAAGAATTGCTGCTGATATGGGAAGTGACAGAACAAAGCCCAGTCAGGCCAGTTAAAAGCAATGCATCCTCCACAGAATTAAGAGAGTGCCAGGAGATGCTGTGAAACACTTTTGTTTGCTTTGGATGGCTCACCTTCAGAAAGTAGTTCCCAAACTCAGGAGCCTTTACGAAGGACCTCTGATACAGCACAGGACTCTGTGATTAGAGGGGGGAAAGCAAGACTGACACCCTTATATGTGCAGATACTTGCCTAATCTTTGCATTTGAGTCAATCATTTTTTAAAAATAGTAAACTGGTATTCTCTCTTCCTCAAGGAACACAAAAGTCTTACCCTCCTCTATTTTATGCTCACAACAACCCTGTGAGGTAAATTAGGTTGAGAAGAAGTGAGTGACTGGCTCAAGGTCACCCAGTGAGCTTCATGGAAGAGTAGGGATTTGAACCAGAGCCTAGTCTGAGACTAGCCCTGGAGTCCCCAACCTTTTTGAGTCTGTGGGCACCTTTGGAATTATGACACAGCATGGTGGGCACAGCCATAAAATGGCCACCACACAATGGCTACTGCAGGAAGCAGAGGCCACCACAAAATGGTCGCTAAGGCTTACCTTCAGTCACTAGGGCTGCCAAGTGGGGGCGGGTGGCGGGTAAACTCCCGCTTTGGAGGCCCAATTTCCGCCGCCGCGGAATCGGGCCGCGGGAGGAACTCCACCCCCTGAAGTGCGGCGTGGCTGCGTCACCACAGGTGGTGGTGGGGGCGTGGCCCCGATCATTCTTGCGCTATGATTGCAGCTGCTCCCAAAGTAACATTTTAAAAAATCTGTACACCCAATAATATCTCCTGTAGCCAATCAGAAACTTTAATGGGCAAAAGTCCAACCTGGGTCTGCCTACTTTCTAAAAACACTTTGTGGGCATCAGGTACGGTTGCTAAGTCCCTCCTGGAAACCAGTGGGGGATGAGGGGAGCAGGAGGGAGGCCCAGGAGCAGGAGGGAGGCCCAGACTACATTGCCAGCTACATGGCGAATGTCACTTCTGGCGTGTATCAGAAGTGATGTCATCATGTCATGCCACTGCAGCAATGCTCTGGTGTTATGGCAAAAACTCTATGGGAAAAATCACTTCTACCATAGAGTTCCCCCCCAGACTTTCTGTATTGTATTATAAAAATTAAAAGCCAGTTTCTATGTTCCTTATATTCAGTCAAACATCTGGAAAAAATGGACCCTCAGAGTTGCTATGTACAATATTGCATGCCCAGTGGCATGAGATAGGCTTGCCAATTTCCAGGTGGGGGCTGGAGAGCTCCTGGAATCACAGCTGATCTCCAGACTACATAGATTGCTCATTTATTTATTATGCATTTATTTAAACAATTTATTCCACTTTTCCTGGAGAAAACGGCGGCTTCGGCATTATATCCTGCTGAGGTCTCATGCTCCCTAAACCCCACCTTCCCAGGCTCCACAAATCTCCAGGTATTTCTGAATCCAGAGATGGCAACCCTAAGCACGAGGGGTGGGATTCTTTCCCTCCTGCTGTACCATATCTAAATTCACTCCCCCCTCCAAAGCTTTTTTAGTTCTGTGGAAGGGAAGCAGAGGTACAGATGCTGCAGGTGAGGGGCACAGGTACAATGGTTTTTTTTCTCCCAGAGAAGTCCATGGCTGCCATTTACTTACTCAGAGTAAAACACTGTACTTAACAATATCATTAGTATGAGGAGAAACACTGTACTTAACAATATCATTAGTATGAGGAGAAAGAACACCACTGCTGGACTGGCCTCCATTGCCAGAGGCCCTATTATGTCGTGTACCCCTTTGAGTCCAATACAATATATTGGAGGTCTTTACTCCTCTGGTCATAACGGCAGTCCTTTGCTCGTTAGAGATTCATTTATTCAGTATACAAAATGATATTCTTGCTGTAATCAAATGCCATTTTTCCACATATGGTTGCCATCCACAAATTTATTCACCCAATTTTAACGTGGACACATTTTCTCCCTACCCCTTCTCTACTTCATCAAGCATAATCAGTACGATGAATGCAAATGCACCCGTTTATTTGACACACTGTTCAGTACAACATATTTTAATATTAAACGCATAATGCATCAGACCTGTTCTTTAACTAAACAAATAAAACAGGCGCAGAATTAATTCTGTAAATTCCCATTAATAACTAATAGTAGCAATTCATCTACGAGTGTCAAGTCAAATAGATTTGCAATGCAACACCAGAAAACCATCACTGAAATGTGTTTTCATTTGTTTCTATTCATTTTGTTAACATTTTGCACAACTGACTTTATACTGGCATTAGAAACGAAGCACAAGCAGAGAGCCACGTATCTAACTGTAAACTCTTTGGAGGAAGGGTGGGAAAAATGGAGTTGATAATGGAGATAAAGGCATGGAAAGCAACAGTTTGGGGCGGGTTGTGGGGGATGTTTGCTGTAATTATACAGTTTCAAATGATATATTGGCATGCTTTCATTAATGCTGATCATGTTTCTGTACTCCATTTGCATTTCATAGGTGTCTTTCAACTGAATCGGTGACCTTTCTGTCCTCATATAACTATGCCTGTACACAAATTATTCAGACTTCATCTCTGGCTATTTAAACTTCCTTTTTTACTTTAAACTTCCATAACAGCTTCCTTCTCATTTCATTGCAAGTAGCAAAAAATTAGGGAATTTGCTCCCTAATGGGTGGAAAAGGGTTAACTTGACTCCTTCCCTTCCCGAAGTTTGCCTGTTTCGCCTTGCAAGGTGTTCTAAAAGGGGAACGTTGCATTTGCAAGTTGCATCACAAAATGATTTTTTAAAAATCCAGCACAATAAAGATCTCCGCACGTTTGCAACCAGGAAACATGCTTTCTTAATTCTCTGGTGATGGTGGAGTTTGATTCTAACCAAAAGCACAGCCCGCCCGTCTCCCTTTAGGAATGAATAACAAAAAAAAAAAAAGTAAATCCATTTTCAATTTCTGGCTTCTCCCCTCCAACACACCACGAAGCATGAGTCACTTAATGAGCATAATCCTTCCCCCTTACTTTGATATTATTCAAAATCTGCTGATCGCTCAATCAAGAGATGGGGTGGAGAGGGGGAGGCGGAGAAGGAAGGGGTTGACAGGGGGCATCCACACTATACCAGGAAGCCCAGTTTATTGATTCAGCTCTGCTATGGAGAAAACAATGCCACAAAGTAGATTTCCACAGCACAATCCTAGTCAAGGGACGATGAAAAAAGAAATTTGTTTACCTCGATGCAGGATTCCGCAGACAAAGCAGGAGATAAGCTATAGAATGGTTCCCGTAGATACCAATCCTCTTTTCCCCCCTCTTTAGTTTATTATAAACTCTTTTACAATCCAGGCAAGTAAAAAGCCTTCCATGTCTCCAATGCAATGCCTTTTCCTCTGAGTGAAACTTTCTCATTTGCATAAAAGCCACTTCCAGCCTATGGGACTTTGAACAGCTACACGGTACATTCGCTGCCTTAACATGCTTTCCCAAGCATGACATCATCAGTCTCCATGGTTACGTTAACCCCACCTGCCTAACATGACAGAACAACCTGTCAGGTTCAGACTGCACAATACAATTCGACTGTTTTGTTTCAAGTAAATGTTTAACGGCCTGTTCCTTGACATGCTAATAGAACCAGAAGTTAAGTGACTCTTAAAACACTAATTCATGTTTTATTTGTGTTTGAAGTCAAACTAACTGACAGACTCAATGAGTTTATATATATAACAACATATTGTTATTTGTGTTTCCCTGTCCAACAATCCCTGCTGGGGAACATCCCCCCGCCTCAAAAAAGCCCCCAAACCTATTATGCTGAAGAGCCACATGCTTTGAGATTTTAATATTACAGCTTCAGTAGATTCATTGTTTCCCTTTGCTCCCTTTTTTTTAAAAAAAGAACCCATAATCCCCTTTGGATGGCAGAACCTGTAAAACAGGTTTCTCCTGAAGGGCTTCCCTCCCCATTTTCTTTGGAAGGAATTCAGCTATTTTTAAGAGCTTTTCAGCACAAGAGTTACTTCAGTCCCACAACTTGTGAACAGTTAGCCTTCTGTCCCCTTGTTCACTGGTGTCACTCTCCAAGGTAGAAACCACAACACAATACAACAGTACAGTTCAGCAGACCCACCTGCAGCTCAGAGAACTGGGAGGTCCCTCAGAAGCCGTCTCTCCAAAGCCTTGGTGCCTTCCTTTTGAATCCCCCCCTTCTTTCCTTTACATTCTCATTTCCCTCTTTTCAGTAAACAGTGGGTCTCATTAGTGTTTCAGTTTCACGAGAATTCAGGGATGCCTTGATTAAAAGATGCCGAAAAGTTGGATCCCTCCTCTACCGAAAAAAAACACTTTTGCAATTCCGCTCTGTCAACACCTTTTGGAGCTGTGACAATCTTCCTATTATCCCTTAAAAAAAAAAAATCTGACGAGTCCTGCCCAAGTTTGTGGGGGATAGTTCTGCAATAACAGCCACGCCTGCTGGAGTGTATTGTTTGTATCATAATAGTGCCCAGAGGCCCGATGTGTAGATAAGAGTTCTTTCACTAGCCTTGCAGGGAACTTTCACACAGGCAGCAGGGCTCCTGAAGGCTCTTCTCTAAAAAGTTCCCCTGCACACACAACAAAATTAGAGGAACTTCAGGAATGGCCTCTGAAGCAGGTAGCTGGAGGAAAATCCCTGGGAATTTCCATTGACCGTGGAGAAAATCTTATGTATACTTAGGGTGCCTTTGGATCCTATCCAAATTCCTTTAGTGAGTAAAACATTCATAAGGGTAAAAGAGGAAGCTGAAAAAAAAATATATGAACAGATCCTTACCCTGCTTCTACCTGGCTGCTTCCCAGAAGGCTCACAAAAGATGGGACTGTGTCCCAATGCCAAGTTCAAGAGGAAGAAAGGTCACTTCCCAGAAGAGTTCCCTGATGGGGAAGCCAGCAAAGTACAGAAACAGGACAGATGCAGCATTTGAACAAGTAGACAGGAGCATCATGTTGCAACAGTGCTGATCTGTACTTTTAAACTAGTGAACTGGTAGTTTGCAGCCTGCTTGCAATAATTCAAATACAGTAGACCCTTGCCATTCTCCACTTCATGTCTTGTGATTTTGCTGGTTCGCCATCCCTGGTCGAGTCGCCTGATGTGGCCCCACTGGTGGACCTCCTGATGGCACCTGGTCTTTCTGGCCACTGTGTGACACAGAGTGTTGGACTGGATGGGCCTTTGGCCTTATCCAACATTGGCATCTCTTATGATCTTATGTTCTTATTAAATTTTGCGGGAAATATGGTTGTTTTGTGGGTTTGTGGATTTCGCCGTTCGGGGTGATCCCAGGAATGAATCCTCTGCATTTATGAGAGCCTACTTTATGTGGTATCCCAACTTAATTTTTAAAAAAATAATATTACCAATTCTGGATGCTGTCACAGGGTCAAGTTTTAAAACAGGATTGCACTGTGTGTGTAGTCCCTAAACCCCACCTGTTGCTTGCCAACCAGCTCCAGTCTTATCAGCTGCTGGGGCACTTAGCAAGTTTTCCTGGAAATCCAGATTGGCTTTGAAACAACAGTCCCGATGAAATTTGCAGTGTTGCTGTGGCTTAGGCCAATCTCGACTTTTGCCTGGGACTCCCCCCAGGCCCCTTCCCCCAGACCCCTGTCTGCTTGGATCTGTCTTCCTGGAATTCGTTGTGCTTGACCTGCTTCTTCATGTCTTTCCTTGTCCTGGAGAGACAGCTCATCAAACTGCATTTCGTTCCTGGAAGGGCATTCTGCAAAGACTAGCAGATACGTCTGACAACTCCACTTAGTTGCTTGAGGCCTAGTTCCCAGGATTAGCTCCAACCCATGGCTCTCAGAAGCAGACACACCAATTTGCCCAAAATAGAACATGCATTTAGAAGTTTTTACCCCCTCCCAAAAGAGAAAGAAGTATTCGAAATATTGATTTTTCAAGTTAATCTTCTTGTGATGATTTTTCAAATAAAGTTTCTGCACAGTTTAACTTTTTGTGCGGCTTCTCTTCCATACCCATTTTGGCTTTGCTCAGTCAATCTTGACGTTGGAGCAGTCCATTTCAATGGAAATGGAGGAACAAGTTTTCAGGACCTACGTATCCGGGGTTAGTGAATACATGGAAGGAGACCTCTTTGGGCTCAGCTGGACATCTGCATGCAGGGCCAGCCCTGGTTTTTTTTGCACACTAGGTGCCCCCCCATTCCGTGTGCCAACCAATTTTCTGGCACCCCCCAGGACATGGGCCACCGCTGGGAGGTGGGGAAGAAGGAAGGCTGCCTGCCCAGCCTGCTGCAATCCCTCCTGGCTGAAACCATGGGATGGGGCCGTTTACAAAATGGCTCCGGAGCAGGAGCACGGCCAGAACAAGCGCCACCTGCCCGGGGTGGCTGCCGGAAGGGGAGAGGCGACAGCATGCGACGTTTGGCCCAGCAGGCCGCCGGGCCCCTTTCCTCCACCCCATGGGACTTTTCCCCTGCGAAAAATGCCAGAGGCTAGCCTGGCTCATTTGTCTGTCTTTGCTCTGGAGCTGCCAGGTGTTGCCCCCCCCACACACCAAGGACACGCAGGTGCTCCCACCGGCCGGCTGGTCGGCATGCATGTGAGACAAAGCAAGCTCCCAGCTGAAGGTCTCAGTCCGCTGGCTCTTGTTTGCACTTCCGCCCCCTTTTCTCTTTGCTCCTCCCCTCTCCAGGACGAGGAAGTGCTGTCCTGTGGGGAGAGGAGGGCCCAGACGCGCACAGCATGGGACTCGGAGAGGGAAGTCCCGCTGTCTGCTCCGAGCCCCGGAGTCAGGGAAGTGGCAGCCCGGGGCTCTCTTTGCTTACTCAGAAGGCTCTTGCTCGGCTGGATTCTGTGGGAGGGGAAGGTGGGGCAGCAGGCAGACCAGAGCGGTGCCCTCGTCAAGCCAGTGCCCATAGGCAGCTGCCTAAATTTTGTCAATGACGGGCCGACCCTGTCTGCATGAAACCTCAAGAGGACACACATAGGGTTCTATCTCTGCTTCCTGTCTGCTTACAGCCCTGTACAGTCGGCCTATGGGTACGTTAACTGAACACGCATGGGTTGGAGTGAGGTGTGCTACCATGTGATCCTGCTGCTTCTCATTCACTGATCCTGGCTTCATGGTCTTAACATTGCTTGAAGATGGCTTTCCAAAGTAACACTAGAGGAAAAAATGCCTGATGATTGTTACAGACATCCTCAGCTCCAATATCTGGCAATAGGATTTTAGTGACTTCTCTAGGCTTTATCTGGAGAGGAGACTGATTAGGTACCATCTAGGGAGGTGAAAATTCCCCACATTATTGCTATTAACAGATACTAATGTATCCACAGGAACTAGAAGCCAGCTGTGGACACATTCAAACTGAAAACATGATCACAGTTACTTAACCCTAGAGTGGAATTTAGCATGGGGGCATCATCCCTGATGTTTCATGTGATTTTCTTCCCTTCTCAAGAGCATGTATATTTCTGACCAAATTGCTGGTTCTGCAGACCAAAGATTTACTGTTATAAACTCAGAGGTGGGCCACTGTACTAAGTATTCACCTGAACAGGTACAAATCCCCTTCCTATAAAAGGGTGCTCGACTTGCATTGATAGCATGCTATAATTATTATGAGATATGAAATAATAACCACAACAATGCAAATAGTTGATTTGATCTTGACTATATCTAAGAATAGGCCTTTAAATTTGTTGAAAATCTCCCACCCTCTCATGGTCCCCATGAAACCTGAAATGATACTCAAGGAGCACACACAGTAGTGGAGCCACAGCCATACAAGAGGATTTCTGCAGCACTGGACACTCCCATTGCCGTGGAATTTATGCTGAAGAAAAGTGGAGAATGTTCCATTTCTGCAAAATGAGCAACGGAACTGGTTCAAAACAAAAACTGAATAGATCTTTCAGTTTAGTTGTTAGAGATATAATGTCCCAGCATCACATACAGATTTGTAACTTGCTTTTTTTCACCTTGGATCTGTGCTTATTGTGAAAGCAAGCAGAAACACAGGTACTTTGATAGGATTTCTGTTAGTATCTGCATCAATAAGGTAAGTTATACAACATAGGCACATATATTCAGCACGACTGAAAATATATTCCTTATTACTTTCTTATTAAAGAATATGGAAGAAGGGTGAGCCCAGCAGCTTGGATCTATGCATAAAAGGGCAATGCAAAAAAGGAGGGTGGAGAAAGATAGCTTCAAACTCTTACAGTCTTATGGATTTGCCATATACCAAGTCAGACCATCTAACCCAGAATTTATGACTGCTTTGAAAGAAGTAGTTATGAAACTCCTCCTGAAGAATCCATCAACAGAGCCATATTAGTTCAGTAATTATTATCCAGTAATTATATATCACTTGGGGGGGGGGCAAGAGTGTGATGGCTATACAGTTCCATGCATTCTCAGAGGAAATAAACTATCCATGGCCAATTCAGTCCAACTTTAGGTCTAGTGTGGGGTCTGAACTTGATCACACTAGTAGGTGATCTTCACCAGGATAGGGGCAGGGAGAATGAGTCCATGTTGCTTTTCCTGGATTTATGGGCAGCTTCTGACACCACTGACCACAGTATCCTTCCAGACCAGCTGACCAGCAAGGGGCTCATGAGTGCTATGCTTCACTCTGGTGATTTTACTCTTATCTTACTGATAGGTCCAGAAAGTACTGCTGGGGTATGACTGTTTGACCCAACTGGATCTACATTACAGGGCAGAGTTCTGTCCCCATTCTGCTTAACACCTACCTAAGGTCAACTGGGGACTGATGTGCCATCAATATGCAGGAGACACACACCTCCGTCCACCTAAGTCATATATCATTCCAGCCTTTTTAAAATTTCAGTTGTGCCTATTCTTTTGCAGGCACAATTCAAAGTGTTGAGAATAGCGCAACCTAATGAGCAACTACTTCTGTACCAACCTGCCTGCCAACTGAGATCTACTTTGAAGACCTTTCTGTATAAGACTCCACCTTATGGTGAGTGGCAGCCAGAGATGGAACTTTTTTTCCCCAGTGGTACCACCTTGATTGCAGAAAGTCCAACTCACAGAGATTCATCCGACAACTGGATTATCAGTTAGGCGCCATGATGTTTTCATTTGCCAAGGCCTTTTGATTTTATGCTGTTAGATGTCGCATTACTGCGAAAACAGTTTTACTGAACTTGCTGATTATTGTTTTGTTTAAGGAACTATTTCATCTTGACTGTTTTTTTAATTGCAGTCACAAATCCTTATAAATAAAACATAATCAATAAAATCCTGCCGTAGTAAATAATGCAGTAAACTGTTTAATCACTATAAAGCCGATCCATACTAGCAGCCAGATAGTATAAAGAGCCACGCTTTCATTGCATTGCTATTATAGTTGCTACTGTGGATCTGCTTTACCATAGTTTAAATTATTTATTGCACTTATCCTTTATATTCCACAGCTGTTCCTATTCTGCTAAGATCTTCCTGCTATTTTTACTGTGTTTCATTGAACGTTGCTACTGGCTTTAAGCATGTTAGTTGATTTTAGCCTTTATTGACTCTTAACAAGCTGACTCAGGCATTTGTATAGACAGGCAGTTAATAAAAAACCCTCCATAGATACCTGAGCCCATGGAAACGGAAGTGCAAGCCTTGAACCTTCTGCACACAAGCCCTTTGCTCCGCCACTGAGCTACAGCACTTCCCACACTGGGATGATCATGGATGCCCAAAGGAAGCACTGACAACAGAAGTCTCAATACAGCAAGAAGATGAAAATAACCCTTTTTGCAACATTAATACTACACAAGCTGGACTCCTGATAGGAAAGTACCTCTGTCAGCCAGGAGTAACAAAATAACATCTTATGACTTTCTTCATCATGATGTCATCCTTACGATCCTCTCAGGGGGATCTACTTGGCTACAAACAATACTAGATTGAATGTAACATTAAACTAATCCCATCACAGGCTTTTGTGTACACTGATCAGAGTAAGAAAGAAAGGAGGGGGGGCTTAACCCAAAAAGAGTTGATTCAAGAACCAAAAAGGCTAGTTACAAGCCAAGTAGAGGGCCAATTACTAAAAACAATATATATAACCTGAGTAATACCAAAAATTCATGTATTTATTGTCAACTGTAGCTTCATTACAGAACAAAAGTACAATATACACAAGTGGGAACTATTGCGACCTGACGCATTTCAGTCCTAATAGGCTTTCCTCAGTGGTCAAGCAATATTAGTACATATAGGCTCATGAGACAATATAAAAACTGTTTACAAATTGATGCAGGACCAAAAAAGGATTTTTATAATAAAGACCAATTTACACAAGGCATGAGAGGCCTCCTAGAGTCCAGCCTTGCACCACAGTCAGATGCGTATGTGCTGGAAATATGTTGCTATTGTATGCCATTCAATTTTGATCCAGAAAATACAGAGACCAACAACTGATCAGAGCCCATGTACCATAAATGGTGTGCAGTCTGATTACAGTAGACCTGAAGGATGACCTGTTTGGACAAGGACCTGCCCATTGGCTGAGACATTGAGCTGGATCCAACCAGTTTTTCCACTGGTGAGAAGAGGATGAGAGGGTCCTTCTTCACCCAAAGAGTGATTAACACATGGAATTCACTGCCACAGGAGGTGGCGGCGGCTACAAACATGGACAGCTTCAAGAGGGAATTAGATAAGCATATGGAGCAGAAGTCCATCAGTGGCTATTAGCCACAAGGTATAGATAGGAACTCTCAGGCTGGGGCAAGTGATGCTCTGTATTCTTGGTGCTGGGGGGGCAACAGTGGGAGTGCTTCTAGTGTCCTGGCCCCACTGGTGGACCTCCTGATGGCACCTAGTATTTTTGGCCACTGTGTAAGAGTGTTGGACTGGGTGGGCCATTGGCCTGATCCAACATTGGCTTCTCTTATGTTCTTATGACCTCTCTGATGACAAAACAAGGTTATGCTGAGGATCATGGGACATGCATCACAAAAGTCATGTGTAATGGGAGTGAAAAGGAGGAGGGAAACTGAGTGAGAGGGAATGAAGCTGTTGGCTGGAACCAACCTATTCTGCAGAAGTTCCACGCTGTATACCATCACCACCAGAAGAAAGGTAGGTGGCCACCAGATAATGGCCCTTCTCAGTTGCAGCCCCTCAGCTGTGAAATTCCTTCCCCATTGCAGTTTGGCTGGTAGTGACTCCTTTAAGCTCTTACACCAGGAGGAAAATTTTAATTTTCAGAGACATTTTCTTAACCCCCCCCCCCGATTCATATATTTTATTTACCATGCTCTGGATTTTTTACTTGTTTTAAAGCGACTGCTTAGTTTTAATTGTTTTCTCCCTCCTTCTTAAGATGATATTAATTTTTATCATCAGCAGCTGTTTTTAAATTGGATACCATATTGTTTTGGATATTTTATTCTTTCCGTTGATATTTTTAATGTTCCGCAGGAAGCAGAACACTCTCGTCCCAGTGTGGCATAAAAGCTAAGATACCAATCTACAAATCAGGGTGTCTCCGTTCAAATCTCTCCTCTGCCATAAGGGCAATAGGCAAACCAGCCTCCTTAGCCTCAGCACCGCCCCCTACTCTCATCCACAAAGTAATAATACTGACCTACTTTACAGACCTGATTTAAGGACTGCTTCAGTATGTCTGTGAGATACTTTAAACACTTAAAGGGGCCATATAAACAACAAGCATCATTACTTACATAAAAAGAGTGGGCAAAAATATGATAAATAAATAAATAAATAAATCTGTGATGTCCAGGGTGCAGGGAGACCATATGCCTTCCTGGAAGAAAAAGCACTTACAGGCGAGAAAGGTGCTGCCGTCTGTTTCAGTCCTAAACACTTTATCCTCCATTCAAGACTATCAGAGAGCCTAACTGGTGTTAGACTGACAGTGTTCTCCTGGGCTGAGTTCCATTCTTTTAAGCCCACTGATTTCAGTGGACTTAGAAGTGTGTAACTCTGCTTAGGACTGGACTGTGAGTGGCTTTCCTTGTCCCTTGGAGGTAAATTCCCTAACAGATTATTGTGGCAGATATCCTGCTCCTTCCTGCCCTTTACAGACACTGTATCCCTCCTGGGTCTAGCCACATCGATCTTCCTTCTGAGATTAAACCGCTGTTCTGCTTGTCTTGGTGCCTTATAAGCAGGATCTTGGGGGCCCACTGAGATACCCAGCCTTCAGCCTTTGAGCAAGGGCTCATTGTCACACAAGCACACATCCACATGCTAAGACAAAGTCTCTAGGGACTGTAAATCGCAGGTCGTTGCTAGAGAGAAAGAACCAAGTTGTATGAATTCTATGAGAGGTTTCCATGAAATAATTTATTTAGAAAGTGAGCAACAATTTTTGACGGATTTGAATGGATCGCTGCTTGGATTACAATAAGAAGGGGGATTATTCAAGGGAAAAGCAACAAGGCCTTATCCCCTTTGAGAAATTATGCTGTTCAATGGATACTCAGTCATTACATACGCAGTTCAGGACGGATTATTACAAACACGCAAACGGGAGAGATCCGTTTGATTTTACTCATGCATGCTTCTTCAAAAAGAAGCCCCCACTGAGTTCAGTGGGACTTCTTCCCTAGCAAGTGATCTTAAATCTGCAGATTTAATAAATTAGCAAATAGGACACATTTTTTAAAACAAACAGCAAATGCAGTTACTGCATCCCTGCTGTAATTTACTGGCTTCAGAGAGGTCTCGAGTTACAAAACATATAGGATATCCCTGCAGTAGTCTGTTCAAACTTGGCTTGCAAGTATCTGCACCATTGGAACTAAATATTTACATGACTCAGGAAAGATCTAATCTCACACGTCTGCCTTATTATTTTTTTAAAGCAATTTGTGCATTATCTTTACTTACCACCCTGCATTCTCCACACAGATACTATAGTCCATTACATAGATAACAAGTACAATCAGTGAAGAAGCAGATGGAGGATTTCAAAGTTTAAGGGGGAAAGGGGTGTGTGGTTAGTCCTTGGCTATTTACAACAGCTGAAGGAAATCAGAACCCTCTTAGGGCAACTTCACAGCTTGTGATTGCTGTGAGGAACACCAGCAAACACGTAACATGTCAGCCTTACACATGAATATGTCTACTTTATGCACCAGTGGACTCGTGTCTGGGATATTCCAGATATATGTACTTCAGTGTTTCTTCCTATCTGGTACTGGATGT
>NW_015168047.1:1666387-1698221 GCF_001447785.1 Gekko japonicus
AGCAATCAGAATATGTAGAAAAGCCATAGGCTTCCTCGTGGCCCTTTTCACCAGGGACATTCGCATTCAAGCTTTGCATTTACTGTGTCTGCAATTTAAATTATATTGGCTAGCACACTGATTAGAAAATGGCTCTTTTCCACTTTCTACCCTGCAATAGTATCATTCACAAGAGACAAATTCCAGACTACAACACAGCACTGGAGTCAACTGTGGAAATTTCCTTTGGCTTTGCATTCTCTGGAGAGAATGGTGTGGGGAAAATGGAAGGAGTCCTAACTTTTAAAATCATTTTCAGCCATATGAAATGAGAGAAACTTTGGATTTGTGCTGGTCAAGAATCTCAGTCCTAATTAAATTATACAACCTCACATGCCAGACTCTCATAAGGAGCTGCTAAGTTTTGGTCCATAAAAAGCCAGATCACATTAAAGGTGGGTGGCAAGTTTTTGCTGGTAGATAAACAAACTAAATCTTTGGATTATTCTACCAACTAAACCCCACTTTTCATCTCCGTTTCATTGGGCAGGATTAGGCTGCTACTTGTAATGGTCAGCCAATTTTAATCAATGAGGATGAAATATTAATTAGTGAAACTGAGAGTAAAGCCACTATTTTTGAGGACAGATGTGTTATTGTATCACAGAATAAGGGAAAAAATAGAAAACAATAAAGTTGACTTTTCCTTCTTATGCATTTTTATTTATATCCTGCTTTCCTCCCTAATTTGGACCCAAAGTGGCTAACAGCGAATAGGCAGAGCTGTGTCTCCATGGCAGAACCTCTCCTTGGCATGCAGAAGGTCCTAGGTTGAGTCTCCAGCATCTCCAGTTAAAAGTATCAGGCTGAAGGTGAAGTGAGACTCTGGAGAGCCACTGCCAGCCAGAGAAGGCAATACTGACCAAAGGCCTGACTCAGTAAAAGGCAGCATAACCCGTTCACCTAACAGCTTTACCAGTGAGAGTTTTGAAGGATGTAAGACCCAGGCCATCAAAGCTCTTTGAACTGGTGTCAGAATAATAGAGAATAATATAGAATATATATATATAAATCGGAACACTCGTGTGATGTGCCTCCTGTGACCAAGCCTCACCGGGACAAAAGCTGAAAAACTGTTAAGCATCAGCTGTACTTTCCTGATCAATATCAAGGCACATGGCATTCTAGGCACCCACTGCAGTCTAGCCTGAAAGTCGAACACAAGAATCTGTCTTGTATGGGTACCAAACAAAGGTCAGCATTGTCCACTCTGACTAACAGCAGGGTCTCGTGCAGAGGTCTGTTACAGAGCCTCCTACCTGAGCCTTTTCTTTAATTGGCAATGCTGGGGAATGAACCTAAGACCTTCCACATGCAAAGCAGATACCCTGCCATTGAGCCACAGCCCCTCCATGTTACGAGGACAATCGCTAACAGTTGCCAAATCATAAATCTATAAGAAATTATAGCTGTCCTAATGATGGTTTCACAGGATATCATGAAGTCGCTGAAAAGTGATTGCATTCAGTCCAACAGAAGAGGCACCTCAGAACCTATCCCCACAAAACAGCAGCTTTTCTGTCATGGTAAGTTGACAAAAGGATGTCAATATTAATTTGTTCAGAGAAACCATTAAGTCAAGAAAGGTTACAAGGAAAGATGAACTAGACTATGTGCACCATTGATGAGCCAGGATGTTCAAGGCAAAAGGGTGCCGAAGGCCAGCTGTTCTCACCCCTTGAAAACTTTTAGCCCACTGACTCTCATCTTTGAAGCAGTTGCCCCTGACAGGAAACAGTTAAAGGCTCGGCGACATACCAGTCTGGTTCACATCTAATGAGAAACCAAGACTTGGCCATTGGTACCTCAGCCTCGGATTCACAACCATCCCCTTCCTAGGCCTCTCATTGTACGTTTCCCTTGTAAATTCAGATTTCCACACCCACAATTTTCTCTTTTGCAACAAACCGTTACATCAGCAAAGTAAGGTACGTACAAACTACTGTTTACCAGCAAACCAGCAATGGAAGCTGTGGTATTTCCGATAAGATAAACCAGTTTGGTGTAGTCGTTAAGAGCGCAGACTCTAATCTGGGTGAACCAGGCTTGATTCCCCACTCCTTCATATGCAACTGCTGGTGTAGGGTTGCCAAACCTGTTTATTCCTGCAGCGGGGGGCTCCCGGACGGCGTCCTGGTCATGCACACGCTGCATGCACATCACCCGGATGTGACGTCATAACGCCGGGCACGCTGGGGGCGGGGCCACTGCCATTTCCCTCAAATGGCTGTGTCCCCGCCCCCAGCATGCCTGGCGTCATCACGTTACATCCGGGTGACGTGCACGCCGGGGTAGGGTTTCCCCCGGGGCCCGATTCCGCTGCGTCAGAAATCAGGCCTCCAAAGCGGGGGAAAATCCGCCCCCCGGGGGGGGATTTGGCAGCCCTATGCTGGTGTGACCTTGGGTCAGTCATAAGTTCTTTCAGAGCTGTTTACTCAAGGGCAGTTCTCAAGACAGCTCTCTCAATCCCACCTACTGCACAGAATTTCTGTTGTGGGGAAGGAAAGGGGAAGGGATTGTAAACCTCTCTGAGACTCCTTTGGGTAGTGAAGGGCAGGGTATAAATCCATTCTCTTCTTCTTGTTCTTCTATTCTTTGAATCTGGGCCAGTGTTTTGGACTGCCATAGTCCAGGACTTAGTGTGGGCAAGAACTGTGAAAGAGGAAGCTGTTGTTACTGCAGCTCAACACAGAGAAAGAACCTGCCTTATTAAATTGTGCATTTGTTTAAAATTGTGCTGCTTCCTTCGTTGGCTGCCTAGCATTAAGGACACAAAAGAAGTCACAATGAAACTATGTTTTCCAGTACTGATTTGTAGGCCGCTCAATGGTTTGTGTTAACGTTGACTTTACTGGTTCCGATGTCATGGGTTTGGTTTTGTTTTTCAAAAGAGGAAGTGAGGGAGGGAAGGGGAAATGTACAAGGGAGGAATGTGTAAGCTCAGGATGATATGGCACATCTCTTTCTGGGCTGTACCACTTCAGACCACAAGTGATGCAATGGCGCAGAGATGACTTGAAAGCATAAGAGCTTCTTTATTGACTTCAGTGTGAATGGTGGCTACATGAATTCATCCGTATTGCACATAAAGAGCTTCTTTCAACAACAGCACAGCCCACTGGTATGGAAGCCACATTTGGGTAGAGATATGCACATGGACAGTGTCATAGATGCAACGAACATGAAGTTGAGCCAACTTCAGAGGACGGCGGAAGACAGGAAGGCCTGGCGTGATCTGGTCCATGGGGTCGCGAAGAGTCAGACTCGACTCTGCGACTGAACAACAAATGCACATGGAATCAGAACCATGTTTACAATTTAGATGGATTTTTTGGGGCTTTTTTACCTTGCTTTTCTTTACCTTAGGGGGCCACGGTGGCTTAAAGGTTAAGACACTGAGCTGCAGACCGGAAGGTCTGTAGCTCGGCAGTTCGAGACCCTAGTGCCGCGTGACAGAGTGAGCTCTTGTCTCCGGCCCCAACTCCTGCCAACCAAGCAGTTCGGAAGCAAGAAACTGCAAGTAGATAAATAGGCACCGCTTAGGTGAGAAGGTAACAGCGTTCCGTGTGCCTCGACGTTTTGTCATGCCAACCAGAAGACCACGGAAACGTCTTCGGACAGTGCTGGCTCTTCGACCTGGAAATGGAGATGAGCACCGCCCCCTAGAATCAGATTCGACCAGCTTTCGAGCAAGGGAAACCTTTACCTTTCTCTACCTTAAGGAGTCTCAAAGCAGCTTAAAATCGCCTTCCCTTCCTCTCCCCACAACAGGCAACTTGTGGGGGTTGGTGGGTCTGAGAGGGTTCTGGTGGGTCACCCACCAGGCTTCCTGTGGAGGACTGGGGAATCAAACCTGGCTCTCCAGACTCGAATTTGCTGCTCTTAACCACTACACCATGCTGGCTTTAAAAAAAAATCTTTTTAAACAAAACAGAAATCAAACCAACCATTTAAACAATTTGATTGATTTTCCATACCTGATCTCTCAGTCTTTCTTGGTGGCCCATGATTGCTGTGGCATGATGGGGGTACTTCTGCTTGAGATGTTCCAGAAAAGCTTCTCTTTTTTTGTCCATATCGGAGGTCTGCATGCCCAGGATTTCTTTGGAACTCCGAGGGCCACCTACAGTGTGTCTCCGAGGAATATTGCGCCCCGGCTTTGAAGTCTGGCTGTTTCCAGTAGCAATGAGTTCCTTAGGCCAGAGACACTCTGCATCATCTAACGAGGCAGAATGCAGACTGCTTTTCCCTTGGTCTGTAAATCAAAAAATGCAAGGCATTGTGAAAAAAGAAAAGCATCTGCTCACAGAAGAATAACTTTTAAGCCTGTTTCTAGAAGTAGTACAGAAGGAACAGTTCTGCTTCATTTATATGGAAAGATGTATGCTGTTGAGTTTTAATAAAAGATGTACTAAAATGGTAGTTTGCATAAAGCTATAAAATACAGTACGTAATGCTGCATGGAAAAATGGATCATTAAGAGAAGTATGTCCTCCATACCATCTTAAAGGGGGGAAAGGATGAATGAATGGCAAAACACCTTTATTCCTTAAGCAATAAAATCCACAGGAGTATTTCTTTAGAAAAAAATGTGCTTCATAATGCGCTGGCACATTTTAATGGGGCTGTAACAAGGCCTCCTTCAAGATCCCAATTGATAAAATTCCTTTCACAAACTGGAATTGAAATCCTTAATCTTTTTTCCAGGGTGTTTTCAGCATGTTCTGAAACGTCTGTGAAAAAGCTAGAGGGGCACTCTTTTTTTCCCCAACCCCCCCCCCCCCCACTCCCTGCTTTTTCAGCCCATAGCCTTGGTTTTAAATTTCATGGATCTTGGTTGAATTTTATGCCTCCCCGAGACAGCAGACTGGAAAATATAGTGTCACTTTTTCAATAAACCATTCTTTTGAGAAATGAAATAAAAGCAAGTCTATGTGATAGTGGGGGGGGGAGAAATAATGGGAAAAAGTCAGATAACTTTTACAACTTTAAAATCCACTGTTGAGGCCTGCCTATTATGAATAGCTTTGAGAGAAGAACACAGGCTAGATGTCAGAGCTAACTTATCTTCAGGTAACTGAGCAACACAAACCCCTCAGGGCCCAAAAAAGAAAATGCAGGTTGAGAGTCTGTTACCTATTACTTATGGGAAAAAAATACTTGGTTAGCAAAGAGCAGAAATAAGGAAAGTAATCACTGGAAATATTCCCAAGTATGCAGCCTTCATACTCCTTCTTAAAATGAATTACTTAGGAATTACTTCTTCTTAAAATCAATTACTTGGATAATATTTTGGGTGATATTATTCTGAGTAGTCAAATACCATCACCACCCGAGCACAATGGGACATAATTCTGCACATAGGATATGGACATGGATGACAGCAACCAGGGCCCCTTCAAGGTATTCTTGTCAGTCAGAGTAAGACAGACTCATTGTCTCCTCCCAGGCTGATGGCAGCATGGCTCCAGAAGGGCTACTGTGGCCTATCACACTGCAGATCACCAGCAGGAAGCCAGACCACCTCTGAGCATCTCTGTCCTCTTTCTTGTCCTATCTAAGTTGTCAGTTGGATTAACTGCCCAGAGAACTGGTCTTGCCAGCATGAACTGTTGCTTATACACACACACACAAACACACACACAGGGT
This sequence comes from Gekko japonicus, assembly GCF_001447785.1. Lineage (NCBI taxonomy): Eukaryota > Metazoa > Chordata > Lepidosauria > Squamata > Gekkonidae > Gekko > Gekko japonicus. The sequence goes on from NW_015168047.1 coordinate 1,672,076, forward strand.
TGTCCGCTCCAGGTTAGGAAATACCTGGAGATTTTGGGGGTGGAGCCTGGGGAGGGCAGGGTTTGGGGCACAATGCCAAAGAGTCCAACTTCCAAAGTGGCCATTTTCTCCAGGTGAACTGATCTCTATCACCTGGAGATCAGTTGTAATAGCGGGAGATCTCCAGCCACCACCTGGAGGTTGGCAACCCTACACACACTGCTTTTGTCCTCTCCCCCCCCCCAATGGGGACCCCAAGCAACTCATATTCTTGTCTTCCCTTCCTCTCTTTTGTCCTCACAGCAACACTCCAGTGAAGCAGATTAGTCCAAGAGAGTGAGTGACTCTGGCCAGAGATCTTCCAGCAAGCAGCCAAGGCAGAGTGTGGGGTTGTTTTTTCCCCAGACTTTGGTCTCCCAGATCCTGGGGGTTCAAATGTGGATCTCTGAGATCCTGGTCCAGCCCTTTAACCACTGCACCTTGCTTAAATGCTGCTGCGACAGATGAGATTCAAACAAACAAAACAGGTACCCATTTTTAGCTACCGGGGGGGGGGGGGGATTTGAGGATTGAACCCCATTTGCCATGTTGACGCCCACTCGCCCATCTTTGACAGATCCCTTTGGAGTGAAACAAAAAAAGTCCCAACCCCGACAACCGCTGCAGCAAGGTATTCTGACACCCTGCAAACAGTTCTGTGGGTTTCAGGGAGTCTGTCAACATCGCAGGGTGGTCCATGTAGCTCTTCTCAAGAATCCTGATGGTTCACCTTGGTGGTCCACCTGATTGTGAGAGGTCCACACCCCTAGAGTAGACAGTGGTAGATCAGACGGGCCCATGGCCCTGTTTGCCAGGGCTTTTGATGGAGTTTGAATGGCAGATATCTTTTAAAGGGGGAGGGGGGGAGATTTGAGGTTTGCTATTTTATATTTTTATTTTTTTTAATAGAAAATGTTTTGAACTATTATTGTAAGCCACTTGGGACCCCGAGGAAATGTGGGATATCAATGCTTTAATAAATAAATAATTCATAACCATGTTTGTTCATAAGGAAGTCCCATCTGACTCCACGAGATTTACCTCCGAATAACTGTGAGATTCGAGTGCAGTAGCGCCTTAGAGGCCTACAACGAACTACCTCCGAGTAAGTGAGCTTAGGATCAGGAGAGCTCTGCCCTGCACTCTGTTGTGGGGGAACAGAGACACTATGTAAAGAGCTGCAGCCCTTAGGCTTCAAATCTACAGGAGGTTCCTGTGAAATGATCTGTCTGTGTGTGATGCTATTACAGAAGTCATTCTTGGCTTTCATACCACTGCCGGCAGCCCCCTGTGAAACATTTTCCTTTGCTTTTGCCATATTTGGCTATTAGCAGTCTCCTTGACTTTTCTGGTCGACGTTTACATTAATAGACACATCTGCAGGGCTGAACATTTGTAACACATAACTAAGAAAGGGCTCCTTTCCCTCCCAGGCAATCCTGAGCAGACAGCAGAAAAATCCCTGTCTGGACTGCACAACCTGTGCTGCTGTTGCAGTCACCCCTCTTCACTACGTATTCTACACTGCCCCTGTACGTGATGATGGGACGGCATACAGTGTGCACCCAACTCTCCAGATTAACACAGTAGGCCTTAGTTCTTCAGTGGTCAGGGAAGAGGGGTCTGTGGCTCAGCGGTAGAGCAATTGCTCGGCATGCAGAAGGTTCTAGGTTTAACCAACAGAGTCTCCAGTCCCAGAGCCAGTTTGGTGTAGTGGTTAAGTGCGCGGACTCTAATCTGGGAGAAGCAGGTTTGATTCCCCACTCCTCCACTTGCACCTGCTGGATGACCTTGGGCAAGCCATAGTTCTGGCACAGCTGTTCTTGAAAAAGAGCAGTTTCTGTCAGAGCTCTCTCAGCCCCACCTACCTCACAGGGTGTCTGTTGTAGGGAGGGGAAGGGAAAGGAGTTTGTAAGCTGCTCTGAGACTGCCTTGGGTAGTGAAGAGTGGGGTATAAATGCAATCTCCTCCTTCTCCTCTTCTTCTTAGGATCAGGTAGCAGGTGGTGTGAAAGACCTCAATCTGAGAACCCAAAGAGCTGCTGCCAGTCTGAATAGATGAAACTGACCTTGACGGACAAATGGTCTGATTCAGTACAAGGCAGCTTTACGTGCTCGTGTTTGCCTTAACCTAATTAGGATTCCTTGTTTAGGCCTACACTGCACAATGATCAAGAGCCAGCCCAACAGCATAGCAGTGGCTAGAGCAATGAGTTCAGATATGGGAAATACTAGTGCAAGTCCCTCCTAGATTAAATTCACGAAGGAGGTGGTCGAATGATGTCTATTGTCTACTAGCCGTGGCACTGCCACATTCAGAGACAGCATCTCTCTTAAGTACAAGATGCTGGGAAGAAGCTGGAGAGACAGCCATCAACTTTTTTTTTCATTGTTTTTATTGAGTTAGGTATGACGAGAAAATAGGCAATACATAATCAACAAAAAGAGACCCAACATGTAAGAGTCAGAAGGAAAGCTTACATAAGAACCATGATAAATCATCACTGCTTCAAATGGCCAGACTCTACCAATCATATCACCGAAGGATATCAAGGTAAGTACCAGTACTGTATTCAGGAGGACAAAGCACCCTGCTTAAGTTTTTCTAAGAATAAGACAGCCATCAACTTTACACCCATATATTAAGTGTCAAGAAGCATCTGGATGACCATTGCTACAAACGGGATGGTGCACTGAGACTAGGATCTGGATGACCCAGGTTCGAATCCCCACTGTGCCATGGAAGCTTGTTGAGCAACCTTGGTCCAGTCACTCTCTCTCAGCCTAACCTACCTCACAAGGTTGTTATTGTAAGGATAAAATGGAGGAGAGCATAATGTCCTGGCCCCACTGGTGGACCTCCTGATGGCACTGGTATTTCTGGCCACTGTGTGATACAGAGTGTTGGACTGGATGGGCCTTTGGCCTGATCCAACATTGGCATCTCTTATGTTCTTATGTTCTAATGATATTAGAAGCCCCTTTGGATCCCCACTGGAGAGAAAAGCAGATAGAGACACACACACATAAAGATTAGGTGAATTTTTGTCTGATCTATCAGGGCATGCAAAGAAAGTCTTTAATTTTCTATCACTGGCATCTACCAACACATCAAGAGACCCGTAGCTCTAAAGTTAATGGACTTAAATATATAGTTATCCATAATTTCCACAACATTCTTCAGTTTACAAACTGCTTTGCAAGTCTCTTCCTGTTTACCACCCCCATTTGTTCTCTGTATGATTCATTATCCATTCAGACACGAGTTGTGCTCAAAGAGGAGCAAGGAATTTTGATCTGGTAAAGACTTTAAAAGCCACTCAGCATTCCTGAGGACTCCATATTAAATCCTCATATTGTTAGGGGTTAGAGTACAGCCACACATGCTGAGGGGGCTGTTGGAGAGTGAAATATTTTTCCGTGTGTAACTTAATTACAAAACCATCCAATCGCAATAATTTTGAAATAATCCCCTCTGAAAATTCAAGGGAAATTCTTTTACAAGGAATACAGGCTGCTGTTAAAGGGATACACAAAAAGAACACGTTGTATAATACTCCTACAAGCAACCAAACTATACACAGGCTATGGAACAGTGACTTGACAAAGAAAAAAAGCCTTAAGACCTGATGTATTAATAAGGCCCATCTTAAATGCCAGCCATTTTCCCTTTTCATTGGTTGTGCTTATGCTTCATCAGACCTGTCGGGTAGCTGACAGTCCTTCCATTCAAGAACGAGGCTGTGTACTCATCTCCTCTTTTGAGGATCACAAAGCAAACAACACATTATGTCAACAAACTGATTGCAGGCCCTTCCTTGAAGCCTTGATTATCTCACAAGCAGAGCTGAATGTTTCCCAGAAACTGCCAATTCTGCCACTTTGTCCACACATCTCAGCAAAGTAAATGGTACGAAGCCTCTACACAGCTGGTATTTCTGTGTAAGGAAAAGTGTCAGGAGTTCACACATAACCGCTCAACCAAGCTGTATCAATCATGAGTGTCTATTTCACTGTAGCCTGTTCAGGTATTACATTTCTGGCATTCCGACTGCGCATACCAGGAAAGTGAACTAATGTGTGATCATCTTGGTATACCCAACCACTACTTTGCCTGCAAAGGGGAACATGCATATTTTGCAGCTTCAGTATGAACTCCCTGAAAATATGCATGCTGCCCTTTTCAGACAAAGCAGCAATCAGGAACACCACAACATACTCTCCCAGTATACATGATTAAAGCACCAGGAACATACTACCCCAAAAAGGCTTATGTGTACACACAGGCTTGGTTCACATAACAGCTAAACCGTGGCTTGGCCACTCATTCCCAAGCTGTGGATTTGCATGTTCCCTCTTCCACCTGGCACATTCAGACTCCTTCACTTCCTAGCTCTTGGTGGAGATGCTCGTGGTGGTAGTAGCAGCTACGACAGCAACAACTGCAGCAGTATTCCTATGGCGCCTTCAGCATTCAAAGCACTACATCTAGATAATTGCAGAAGTTCTGAAGTGTCTCAGAGTCCCCTTTGCTCCTAGAAAGTCTAATTGAATTGATGCAGAACATTTGTCTATAAATATTTGATGTCAGTTAATAAGTATGACATGCACAGTCACAGGAATGAATGGAATAAAGAGCTAGATTGCCCTGTTTTGCAAAAGCAATGGGATATGGCCTTCAAGTTTATACCTACTCTCTCCATGGATCTAAAACTGTGACTTATTCAGCAAAAAAAATATGTTTGGGATATACTGGACTTTTTAAAGGATATACTGGACTTAAGCAAAACGTTTTGTGAAGTGTCCAACTGTTGGCATTGTAACTCACATGATGCTTTTCTTAAACATGCTTTGGGTGTGTCCACTCATGGGGGGGGGGAGACATTATTACTAATATCAATTTTGTATTTAGGGCTGCCAAATGCCCCCGGGGGGCGGATTTCCCCCCGCTTTCGAGCCCCGCTTCCTGCTCCCGCGGAATCGGGGCCCGGGGGAAACCCCACCCCCGCGTGCGCGTCACCCAGAAGTGACGTTGCACGCTGGGGGCGGGGCCATGCCATTTGAGGGGGAAACAAAGAGTTTTCCCCTCAAATGGCATGGCCCCGCCCCCAGCGTGCAACGTCACTTCCGGGTGACGCGCACGCGGTGCGTGCGCACATCACAGACGCCGGCCGGGAGCTCCCCGCTCCCAGCCAAAACATATTTGGCAACCCTATTTGTATTAGAATTGTTCACTGATTTTTTAGAATGCTTATGTACTTTTAAACTATCTGCCCTTCTTTTGGAGGCTAAAAGATAGTCAAGGATGGACCCTCCAAGCATTTACTTCAGCTCAAAGATGAATATTACAACATTGAAAAGATAAATGCCCACCTCCGGTAAATCAGTGAACTGAGGACCTTAGAACTCTGTCACTATTTGGCTGCACGGCATTTAGACAACAATTGTGTATGGACCTGTTCTCAGATATGTGGAAACCTTTTAGAGAAACCTTATGTGTATCTCTGCCACCACTGCTGTTAGATTTTTATCTCTACTTTAAGTATACCTTTTTTCCTTTCCTTTTTTTATTCTTTGTTGCTGGATTTTGAATTCCCCCTCCTTGTTGTCCCCCCTCCCATTTTTAAAAAGAAATTAAAAAGTACAAAAGTTGTTGCCACAGCCGCTTAATATAGGCCAGTATTATTATTGGTTCCCTACTGCAGATAGGATCTGGGGCTCAGAGATGCTTGCTTCAGGCTTCTTTGTGAGTCTGTGATGAGATCTGAACCAGTGACCTCATAAATGACAGCTCAGGCAGCTTCCACATGGGAATCTTCTCCTCTGTATGGAAACCAGGAAGCTCCCACATTAAAAGAGGGCATCCACCTGACTCATTGTGATCCTTGTGCTCTCCCTTTTAAACTGATGGGGGGAAACCAAACTTATTTTAATCCAAGAAGGAATCTGTGGTGTGGCTATCCATGTGGATACTCCATCCATTGCCACCACAGGGAGGGTCACAGAACTGTGCTCCATTTTCCTATTGGTGCCAGGCTGAGCCATACCCTCCCTTTAGCCCTTAAGAACATAAGAACATAAGAGAAGCCAATGTTGGATCAGGCCAATGGCCCATCCAGTCCAACACTCTGTCACACAGTGGCCAAAAATACTAGGTGCCATCAGGAGGTCCATCAGTGGGGCCAGGACATTAGAAGCCCTCCTACTGTTGCCCCCCCAAGCACCAAGAATACAGTACATCACTTGCAGCAGACTAAGAGTTCCTATCTATACCTTGTGGCTCATATTCACTGATGGACCTTTGCTCCATATGTTTATCTAATTCCCTCTTGAAGCTGTCCATGCTTGTAGCCACCACCACCTCCTGTGGCAGTGAATTCCACGTGTTAATCACTCTTTGGGTGAAGAAGTACTTCCTTTCATCTGTTCTAACCCAACTGCTCAGCAATGTCATTGAGTGCCCACAAGTTCTTGTATTGTGAGAAAGGGAGAAGAGTACCTCTTTCTCTACCTGCTCTATCCCATGCATAATCTTGTAAACCTCAATCAGGTCACCCCTCAGTCATCGTTTCTCCAAGCTAAAGAGCCCCAAGCGTTTTAACCTTTCTTCATAAATGAAATGGCTTTCCTCCCTTTCCCCTGCCAAGCTGCACTGTAGCACTGCGGTGCAGCTCACTAGGAAATGCCAAAAGGGATGTCCAGAGGCAGGGCTGAGCCAGGCCTCCAAATTCCACCAAGCTGCTATAGTTGCAGGACATGGATCTCACACTCCAAAGGCCCAGGATCTCAACAGGTGCTGGGACTGCACCAACACCGACTGGGGCTACCACTGGCGCCAACACTTGTGTCAAGCAACGGGTCATGGAGGATATGCCCCAGCAGCCAAATGGTGGCCTGTTATGGATGCTTGGAAAGAACACTACTCAGAGACTCCAAGGGGTGCTTCCCAATCGCTCCCCCAGGCTCAGGTGAGGGAGAAAGATCTTGTGAGGACTTTGGGCCTTCTGAGAAAGGAAATGGGGGGGTGGAGTCAGGGAATCCCATCCTGGGTTATTTCAGCCCCAGCAACCCAAGTCCAAGGAAGTCTGTTCCTGAACAGACACCCAGAGGGAGAGAGAGAGAAGGAATCTAAGGAGCAAAAGTGCTGGAAAGGCTTGGGCCCAACACTTCACCTGTTCGGGGAGAATCCAGTGCACCCTTGCCAGTGACTGCAGGCCCTGACTTGACTGGGCCACAATCTCCTCTCCATGTATGAGGGGGGTTTCAGAGCTGACAAGAGACCCAGTGCAATTGCTGCCATACCAGCAGTGAGCAGTCTGGGAAGATTAGGGAGTGGACTCCATTCCTGCCTGCTCCCACACTACTTGTCAGTGCTGTTGGGGCACGTATGGAAACAGCCTCAATCTTATTATGCCGCACCAGTTCCCAATCAGAACTGCAAGTCATTGATTGGCAGCTGGTGTAGCACAGTGAGAATGAGACAACTATGATTTGCAATTCGGGTTTCCAGGGAATCCATCAGTTTGCTTATTCCAGAACATTTATATCCCACCATTCTCCCACACTCACAGCGGCCCAGCTCACTGTGCAACCGTCAAGGGTGGCTGGCCAGCAAACAGGATGTGTTGGATGGAATCTGAGCATCCAAGAGCTGCAGCACCATCCATGGGGTTTGGTCAATTCATGTATACCAAGCTCCAGACATCATGCCAAACCAAATTTCAGCTTCTTTCACTGCAATTCAGTGGAACAATTAAATGAGCCATTCAAACTGATGAAGAAAATACAGCTTGTGTAAGTTATTCTGTATTCACCCCCCCCCCCCAACACTGTTATGGCAGGCCAGGAAAGAAATATGCTTCTGATTGGTGAGTCATCAGAATACCACGAGGTCACCTTTTCAAGACTGACGCAACTCAAGCCACCATTGGAGACCATAGATATTTGTAATGGTGGCATAATATCACACTCCTTAGTTACACTTTTTCACGTCAAATTGCCTAATTTGGGGGCATGTGCTGCCACAGGAGTTCACTTACTGGCCAAGCCAGAAGTAAAGGCCGAGTTGCCCCAAAATAGGTATCAGACACAGGAGATGCTCACACCCAAGACGGTGCCTTGTATAGTGTGCACAGTGTGATTAGTGCATTTCCTTCTGAAAGTGTCACACCATAGGTCAGGGGCTCAGCAAGGGCATGAATCAGGTCAAATGTGACTTCAGAAGTTCAATGAGTTTACTGGACCATTGGAGAAAAAGTCCGCATGCAGCTGAACCCCAGCTACTGCAGTGGTGGGCAATTTGGGTCCCCAAATCTTGGGGGTTTTGGTAGAATCCTAAAACACCTCACTTTTATCTATCATTAAAATAGCTTTCTGTTACAAGGACTGGGTCACTGTGGGTATGAATGATGCATACACTCGCTGGAATGCTCTAAAAATCTCTCTCGCTTGAGGATATAATTGAGCAGCCTTTGCACTGAGTCCACAAAAGTCAACAGCCCCCCCCCCCATTTACATGTAGAGTGGCACACTGATAGCATGGTGGAAAGTGCTGTCAAGTCGCAGCTCACTTTATGTGACTTTGTAGGGTTTTCAAGGCAAGGGATGAACAGAGGTGGTTTGCCATTGCCTGCCTCTGCCCAGCAGCCCTGGACTTCCTTGGTGGTCTCCCATCCAACTCCTAACCAGGGCTGATCCTGCTTAGCTTCTGAGATCTGAAGAGATTGGGCTACCCTGGGCCATCCAGGGCACAGCAACTGATCGTATAAGTGGGGGAAAGGACCATGTCTGTTCCCATTTACAAAAACTTCCCTTCCTTGTTGCCTGGAGATTATTCTTGTCCAGGTTACAACAGGTGAGCAGCTCCTTACAGCCCGGTGATCTTAGAACATTCATACACACTTTCCTTGGCTGTAGATAACTGCCTCCCATTATAATGGCATTCCACTGGGCCAAGTTTAGCTCTTTCCCAGGCTTGAGAATGTTTGGACTCAAACACATGTTTGTGGGCCACCCACGCATGAAAGGGAGTAAAAGCTTGAAACTATTTTTTTTCTTAAGTTGGCAGGGTGATTGTTCCTTCTTTCTTTCTTTTTTTAAGGTCAGATGCCCTTTCCATCCCACACATAAAACTGGCAGTCGCTTTCTCAGAAAACTTAAATGAGAATTTCAAGTTGACGTTCTCACCAGGAGCTGCAGCAAAAACGTCAAGAACTCCCCACATTAACTCCCTAAAAGTTCCATCGATGGGCATCAATTCACATCATGCCATAATCAGGACAGTGGACTGCTTGGTGTACCGGTCTCCCCTCCGCCTGAAAGTGGTTTTTTCCTTAAAGATGTTTACACCACATCAGCCATTTACAGAATAAGAGCTTATTTTTAGAATATACCTACTCCTCATCAAGACAATCCCTGTTAACTATAAAGCTGCACCTGTGGCAAGGGAGTAAAGTCAGTAAAGGGGTAACTTAAAGCACAACCAACACACCGCCACATGTAAATTGACCAGGGGAGGAATCTTGCTTCACCTGCAAATGGTGTAGCCCTACCTAGAGCACATAGTTCACACCAAATATATTACACTGATACGAGGCAGCAAAATGATCTGAGAAAATACCTATTTATTTATTTATTTATTTAATTTTATTTATACCCCGCCCTCCCCGCGTGCGGGCTATGTGAGGTACAGGGCTTTTTTAAAAAAAAACTTAGATACATGTGCCACAATTCAGGACCACAGGTAACCTGGAACTAAGAGGATTCTATGCACCACCCACCAGCTCTCAACAAAGGAAGGAACCATTAACAGCAAGAAAGGATCTCTTCAGACATCATAGAATACACAGCTCCGGTTCGAGTTCCCTATACTGTGTCTGGTGGAACAGTCACACATGACTTACAGGTTCTCCTCACTTCCTAGGTGTACAGTGCTCAATTTGCATTGTTAATGCAACATACACAGACAAGGGGAGTCAGCCTTCCGCCCATGCAAGTGGAGACTGAAATTATGGGGGTGGGTGGGTGAAAAGTACGCAGACGGAGAGTGATTTCAGCAAAGTGTACTTTATTCGATCAGGAACAAGACGACTTTGGCCAGCTCAGAGGCTGGCTTATATTCCCCAAGAAACCACCACCCAAAACACCCCCCCACTTCCCAATAGGTTATTTACAGTGGCCGAGAGTCCCATAGGCTCTCGGCCGGGAACCTAGCCCCCTGATTGGAGTGGGCTAGGATTCGCATAGTCCATTGTCTCTTGGAGTGAAGCTCGACATTTGTGCCTGACTACATGAAGCCCAAGCCGGCCACATGGTCTGGACTGGATACATTACACCCCTCCCCCCTTGGTCCGCAATGCACCCACAGACAAAGTCCTTCAGGTGGGCAGGTAACCTCCTGGTGTGGGTAGAGCAGTGAAATTCGGGAACTGCTGCGGCCTCCACCCCTAAAGCCCTCGGAGGCGAGCTGGCCGGAAGAGGTGCTGAGGGAGGCGGTGCCGGCGTCCCCGGCGTCTCTGGAAGAGGTGACTCGGGTTCATCTAAGGGAAGAGGCCGGGGCTCGGCCGCCGGTAGTTGGGTCTGGGGTGAGGTCTCCGGGGCCTCGGCCATGTCCCAGTCCTCGGGGTCCAATGGCATCATCCGACAGCGTAGCTGGTCGATGTGCCGGTGTAGAATTTGCCCATCTTCACATGAGACCTCATACGATCTTGGACCATTAACTCGTATGACTCCAGGCTGGTCCCCGGGTGTAGTTCCGTGCGTACACAGGATCCTCCAGGAAGAAACCCCTAGCTGCCTCGTGCGTCTCCGTGCCTGGTGCCTCTGCCGAGGCCCGGTCAGGGTGCAGGCGATCCAACCGGGTTGCCAGGCGGCGACCTAGAAGTAGCTCTGCTGGACTGCTTCCTGTAGTGGTGTAGGGCGTCGTTCGCTGGCTGAAAAAGAAAGCCGCCAGTTTATAGTCCCAGTCCGGGGAGTCCAAGCAGCGGAGCGTGGCCTTCATGGTTCTGACCATGTGCTCAGCCTGGCCGTTGGTGGTGGGGTCGAATGGGGCCGCCCGGACGTGGCGGATACCATAGTAACTTGTGAATTCCTGGAACTCCGCAGACGTGAACGCCGTCTCATTGTCTGTGACCAGCGTGTCTGGGATTCCTTGGGTGCTGAAGATCTGCCACATCACCCAGATGGCCGCCTTCGAGGAGGTGGAGGGCACGGGAACTACCTCCAGCCACTTGCTGAAGGAATCCACCAGGATAAAGAAAATTTGCCCCTGGAACGGTCCCACAAAGTCCAAGTGTAACCGGGACCAGGGGCACTGGGAAGATTCCCAGGCCCGTTCCGGGGCTTGGGGAGGCTCAGGCCGGGACGCTTGGCAAGGTTGGCACCGCTTCACCATGTCCTCTATGTTCCGGTCCATCCCTGGCCACCAGACATTGCTCCGGGCCAAGGCTTTCATGCACACCACCCCGGGGTGCGCTTCATGAAGGACGGTGAGGACCCGCTCCCGTAGGGGCTTTGGAATGACCACCCTACTTCTCCACATGTCACAGCCCCTGTAGATGGACAGCTCGTCCTTCCGAGAAGCAAAGGGCATTGCGTCAGGGTCTCCTTTGGCTGCGGGCCACCCCCTCACCACCCAGTCCAAGACCCGGCAAAGTACCTTGTCCTTGGAGGTGCCACGAGCTACCTCCGCGACCTGGACTGGCTGATCCGGAAGGGACTCCAGGAGAGCGATCTGGTGGGTGGGAGCAGGATCCGGGTCACAGACCGGCAGCAGCAGGTGGCTCAGGGCATCCACATGGCCCATCATCTTGCGAGGGCGATGGACGAGAGCGTAGGAGTACCCCGCCAGGAAAATAGACCAGCGGAGCACCCGGGGTGAAATCATCTGTGGGGTCTAGCGGTCGGGAGCCAGGAGGCCCAGCAGCGGCTTGTGGTCTGTGAGGACTGCTCCCACCTCGTAAGGGGAAGCGTCACATGCCAACACCACTGGGAGCGCCTCATTGAAATGTGCCAGGACCGCATTCGAGACGAGCAGGTCTTTGACCGCCTGAAACGCCGCTGCTTGTGGCGGACCCCAGACCCAAGGCGCTGATTTGTCCAGGAGGCAATGGAGTGGTTCCGAGACTGCAGCTTTGAGGGGGGGGGAAGGAGTGATAGAAGTTCAGGAGCCCCCCAAAAGCCTGCAGTTCGGACTTGGACACTGGAGGTGGCACCTGCGTGATGGGGGTCACCTTGTCCGCGGTGGGGTGGATGCCCGAGGCGTCGACCATGAAGCCCAGGAACTCGACACGAGGCACCCCCAAGAGACATTTTTCCTGCTTGACTTTGAGCCCTGCTGCATTGAAATGGTGTAGTACGGCCCTCAGACGGTCAGGGAAGGACGAGTCGTCTGGAGTTGCGATCAGCACATCATCATCTTTCAGGAGAGAATCCATAAAAGATTGAAAAATCCCGGGTGCGACCAAGACTCTGAACTGGAGGCGGTGAACCTTGAACGCCCCCCTGTGAGTTGTGATTGTTTAGGCTTATGCTGTGGTGGCATCAAACGGCAGTTGTTGATATGCCTGGGCCAAGTCCAACTTGCCGAAGACCCGGGCCCCCGCCAAAGCCGCCAACACGTGGCTCACCACTGGCACCGGATAAGCGTGTGCCTGCAGAGCCTTGTTTAGCGTGCATTTATAATCCGCACAAATGCGCACGTCCCTGTTGGGCTTCACCGGGGTGACTATGGGGGTCTCCCACCGTGCCGACGCGACTGGTTCCAGAACCCCTTGTTCCACTAAGTGATCTAGCTCGGCCTCGATTTTAGGCTTCATTGCTAGTGGCGGCAGCCTGGCCTTGACGCGAATGGGCCGCACCGCCGGGTCAAGATCCAGGGAGATGGGGGGCCCAGAGAAGCGTCCCATGGTGCCATCAAAAATGCAGGGAAATTCCACGCACACCACGAGGTGGGTGGACGACTTCTGGCGTTGTCCCTTGGAGCGGCAAACCAGGGAAATGTGCCCCGATTTGTTGCAGGTCTGGAAGACTGCATTTCAGAAACGGCACGACCGGCACTCGTGACCCTCTCCGCAGCTGGCGCATGGGGCAGAGGCGGTTGAAGAAGCTTTGCCCGCATTGGCGGACGGCTGAGACGACCGACGACGGACCTGCTGCACCTCATCCGAGGCGTCGGAGGTGTGTGCGGTGTGCGGTGGACCGCCTTGGCGCGGCAGGCTTGGTGGGCCTTTTCGTATGCAGTGGCCTTCCAGATTGCCTTCTCCAGGTCCAGGTCATCCTGTTTTACCAGCTTCCTCTGAAGCTTCAGCTCTCTTAGTCCCACGAGGAACTGGTTGAGGAGAGTTTTGGCTAGGTTGGAGAAGGAGCACCTGGTCGTGCCCCGCCGCAGAGCCGCCAGGAAATCTGAGGCGGTGTCGTCGGGGCCCTGGACCTTCGCAAAAAAGTCCAGGTGCTCCACAAACTTTGTTGGTTTGGGAGCCAGGTGATCGGTCAACGCCTTGACCAAAGAGCTGTACGACTCGTCTTTGGTCAGCTTGGGCACTATTAAGTCCTTAAGCAGGAGATGAGTCTCCATCCCGCAGTGGCGCAGCAGGTACACCTTTTTAATACCTGGATCCACCACTCCGTGGATGGTGAAGTGGCTCTCAAGAGTTTCCAGCCAGGTTTCCCACTGCGAGGGTTGGGAGATGTCGAAAACTGGGAGGCTCTCTTATGCGGCAGCCATCTTACGGGTTCCACGTGGAAGCGAGCGGCGTAGATGGCGGAGCGGTGCTGCACTTGGGGTCAGCGGTGTGAGGCTCGGTGTTGCGGAGAGGCGGAGCGGTGCGCTGCTGCTCTCGGGGTCGGCGGCGCGATGCTCGGAGCTCGGGAGCGGTGCGGCTCATGGCAATGTCCGGAACGTGGTCTCTGTTCAGAGGGAGATGATCCCACCTTCGTCGCCAGTGAAAAGTACGCAGACGGAGAGTGATTTCAGCAAAGCGTACTTTATTCGATCAGGAACAGGACGAGTTTGGACGGCTCACAGGCCGGCTTATATTCCCTGAGAAACCGCCACCCAAAACACCCACCCACTTCCCAATAGGTTATTTACAGTGGCCGAGAGTCCCATAGGCTCTCGGCTGGGAACCTAGCCCCCTGATTGGAGTGGGCTAGGATCCGCATAGTCCATTGTCTCTTGGAGCAAAGCTCGACGTTTGTGCCTGACTGCGTGAAGCCCAACCCAGCCACACGGTCTGGACTGGATACATTACAGTGGGTTTCGGCACTCTTTGGCTGCTGGAAAACCTACAAGAGTATGCATGGGATTTCCCAACAGGACCCATACTGCAACCTTAAGACCTCTGAAAGTTTGGAAAATGGCATGGGAGGGAAGTCTGAAGTCCCTTCCTACACACACCATGGTCTCAATGCAAACTGGGTACTGCATGCATGGAACCTGTGAGAGCCAGTGCTGTATAGCGGTTAAGAGTGGCAGACTCTAATCAGAAGAAGTGGGTTTGATTCCTCACTCCTCTACATGAGGCCTGCTGGGTGACCTTGGACTAGTCACACTTCTCTCAGAACTTTTTCAGCCCCACCTACCTCGCAGGGTGTCTGTTATGAAAAGACAAAGGGAAGGTGATTGTAAGCCGCTTTGAGTCTACTTAGAGAAAACCAGGGTATAAAACCAACTTTTCTTTTTCTTTAAGTCATGTGGTACTGTTATACGGGACACAAGGTGGGGACTCTGGAACCAACCTGTGTACTCTGTATTGTATGAAGAGGTGGGACTTCTTCACACACCTTCAGGGAATTGAAACAGGAACAGCCCATTTCTTCTCCTTGGGGGCTAGATCCTCCCTGATTATGATGTTAGTGCTGCTCACTCCCACATGCAAATTGCCTCGGAGGGTCTGACTCCACCCAGGCCATCCTACCTAGTGAGAGGACTGACTTGACTTAGCCCCAGCCCATCAGGAACTCCAAAAACTGACTGGCCCAACCATATGGGGGGGAGGGTTTAAACTGGGTTTTTTTACTGTTATCTTTACTGAATGCCCAGCCCTCCAGCATGTGCACTAGTTCTACTATGTCAAGAGTTACACATCCACAGAAGAGTCCTGTTAATGTGAGCACATGGTGCACCTTTTCTTATAAGCCTCCCTCCACAAATTAATTCAATCAGATTAAGCAGACAGGAAAAAGTCAGCCCTGCTTTGAAACATTTCCCCCTCCTCCCTCAAACAGTATCTTGCAATTCAATCCTAACACATTTTAAAATCTTGGTAAGTATCCAAACACAGGTAAGAGAGCATGAGAGGGTATTAATTAATTAATTAATTAATAAACACTTATGAAACATAATAAAGGAAACTGTGGACTCTCAAGAACTATATAATTATACATTCTTCTTATACATTCTTCCAAAGAACTCATTGGATTCTACAAACATCCATATAACAGATTTAGATTTGGCACGTGTCATGCTGCCTCAGCTATTTATTCTGAACACAATATTTCTTTTAAAAGGAAACAGTTTGCGCTACATTTTAGATAACGCAGAGCGAAACCGGCACACTCTCTGCTAAATCTGACCTTACACGAAAGCTGTGTTCATGATGTTGGGCTGCATTCCAAGGCAAACACATGGCTTTCGCATGGAGCATAGTAACCCCATGGAGCATAGTAACCCCTGGGTCACTGGGATTTAAACTAGGAACTCGAACATGTTAACTAACCCTCAACTGCCCTAAATGAGGAAGCAGCTTCAATACACTATTAGAGAAAAATGCTTTTTTAAAAAAAGACTTCCCTTCCCAGAGGGATGGCACCCTCCTGTCTTCTTGTTTGCTTTGTTGTTTACCCAAGGTTTGCATTGAAAACCCAGTGCTGGCTGGCTGTTCCACAAAAATACTCTTTTCCTGGGAGAAAAAGTCAGATCTAAGAATCAGACAAAACAGTCAGCCACAGCCTAATAAATGAAGGATCTGCTTCATATATAATCTGTCACTGAGATATAAAAAGCAGCAACGAGGGACATGCTGAATGTAACTCCATCTACCGAGTGATTCTGTTACTCACCCTTCATCTGTCTGCTGTCTCTGGGACAAGCCTGAAGAGGCTCGAATTTCTGGCTTTCAGTTTCCTCCATTGTCCCAGCCTACTTTTCAAAACGGTACAAGCTTTCGATTCAAAAGTCGGGGAAAACCCTCGCAGCTTTACAAAACTATCTCGAACACTGCCTCCAGGGGAAAAAGAAAAGAAAGAAACCTCTCCTCTCCTCTTAACAGCACAAAGTTCCTTTCCAAAGTGAGCTGTGTTCCGGCAGGGAAGGAGTCATGGTTTTTCCAGCAGATGAGTGGGCAGTGCTCTCCAGAGCCTCCCTTGCTCCAGCGGCTGTTGCTGGAAGCGCCCCCCCCCCCAGCCTCTATCGGTGAGGCCCCCAACAGGTGATGGATTTGTCTGGGAGAAAGATTCTAACCTAGTTCTTTCCCCCTGGCTTGAGAAAACAGCTGAGTCTTCCCCCCCAAGCAGCCATGCAGAAGGGGAAAATTTTAACATTTGATGACAGGCCTTAAACTGCTGGAATCCAGCTTCTACATCCATGCATGCATCTGAAAATAAATCCAGCTGAAATCAACGGGGCTTGCTTCTGAGCAAATGCACAGAGGATCAGACTGCAGAAGTCATCGAAACCTGGGATCATTATTAGCACATAGATATTATTTGGAAATGCTTTCAGCATCAGCAACTGCACACTGATAATGACTTCAGGTTTCTTATTCCCTGATATTAGGTAGACACTTTATGCCCCGATTTTCTCCCCAGCAGGGACCAATGCTCCCTGTAAGCTGTGGAATCTTGGGAGCAAAAATTCTACTTTGTGAGCTACTGGCATTAAAGTTGTGAGCGAGTGATTTGGCTACTGCATAAATTAGTTTGCTCTGGAGCCATCCTTCCTGAGCTAAGACAAAAATCTGTGAGCTGGAGGCTAAAAAACTGTGAGCTAGCTCACACTAACTCAGCTTAGAGGGAACACTGGGGGGGACCCAAAGCAGCTTATTGCATTTCCCTCTCCTCTTCCATTTTATCCATACAACAGCCTTGTGAAGCAGGTTAGGCGCAGAGAGAGAGAGTGTGTGTGTGTAACTTGCCCAAAGAGGGTCCATGGCAGAATGGCAATTCAAATCTGGACATCCCAGGTCTCAATCCAACACTCTAACCACTACACCCCCCTTTAAGGACTCATGTCAGTCTATCCTCTAAAGACTTAATGAGAAGTAAGACTCACTGAAATCCATGGGACATTTTAATGTAGTTGGGTGTATGTCTGCTGCCCACCGTCTAGAGTTGACAGCTCTGGGGTGAGAAATTCCTGGAAGTTTGGAGGTGGAGAGTCCACCCTCCAAATCAAGCATTTCCCACAGGGGAACCTACTGCTGTAACATGGAAATCACTTGTAATTCTGGGAGGTCTCCAGGCCACACCTGGAGATCTGGCAGCCCTACTACCATCTTCAAGAGAAGAGCTGCCAGTTCATCAGGACAATCACCCTGGTCACCTCCTGTGCCTTTCTGACAGCAGTCTGGTGCAGGGGTCATTTTGTAGAAAAAGAGGTGCAGGAGCTCATTAGCATAACTCATTAGCATAACTTATTTGTATATGCCACACCCCTGACATCACCGGAAGTGTGTCAGAAGGCAACACCCACCGCTCAGGCTCCACTGGACTGTTTTTAATTGCTAGCTATTGGGGGGGGGGAGATGTGCAGATCTGCCCTCGCAGAGGAGGGAGAGCTTATACCTGAATAAGACTTGGTCTTAAAGGTGCCACTGGACTGTTTTGGACCGGGGGGCGGGGGGGCTCTGCAACTTACCTGGCTGCTTCTTGCTCTGACTGAGGGCTGCTGGGAGCAGGGGGTGGGGGGTGGGGCTTGTTGCATGTGCCCGCCCCCTGGGCTCTTTACTGCCGGAGCTCCGCTCCTGTGCGCTCCTGCAGGAAATGACCCCTGGTCTGGTGCATAGGAATCAGGCACTTACACTTTTTTTTTTACAGCATGGAGGTGAATAGTATTACCTGTTAATGTCTTGCAGATAGATCTAGCAGCTGTTAAAGACGCAGGTCACATAAAAGAAGCTGAAAACTCAGTACAGATTACAATGTCAGATTTGAATGTGGAGTATATAGATTTGCTCACAAAATAAGGACATCCTGCTTTCCACCTATTAGGCCAAACCTCTCCATAAAGCTGTGCACACTTCTACTTTATAGAGCTATGAATCCTGAGCACATCAATATTCCCGGAAGAGTATTCCCCTGTGTTTTATGGTGCACACTTTCAAATGAAGGCATTATGTAAATCTCGCAAGATTCATTCCCTGTTGATTATTTTCCCCTCTTAGGTCATAGAGAATCAGGTTGCTGCTAGTTTCCAGGCTACACAGGGCTCTGGGTGCTTTTCAGTGCACTGTATGAAGGAGACCTCACACAGGTGTGTTTCCACACCCCTTTGAAATGATAGAATTGCACGCCTCTTGCAGTGGTTGGTGTCTGGGTTCTTGAGAAACGAGAGTCCTATGAAGGGTAACATCTGGCAGTACTATGAAGAATTAAATTAAGATTTATAATTGCAGCCTTAGTGAAATCTATAAAAGGAGAAGATGCTAAATGATGCCAAGCAATAAACCAGAAGCGAATTAGCCAGGCTGAGATTGCATTGGAAGCTAAAATAGACAAAAGCAGATAAATGAGTACACTACAGATACAGGCTTGGCAAACGTACTGGGCTACTAGCATTAAGATGATGCTTAGGAAGGTGCAATTCAGAACAAGCCAGTGTGGTGTAGTGGTTAGAGTGACAGACTAGGATCTTGGAGATCCAGGTTCTAATCCCCACCCTGCCGTGTAAGGTTACTGGGTGACCTTGGGCCAGTGTTACACACTCTCCACCTAACCTACCTCACAGAGATGTTGTGAGGATAAAATGGGGGAAAGAAGAATGATGTAAGCCACTTTGGGTCTCCATTGGGGAGAAAGGTAAGACAGAAACTAAGTAAGTAAATAACTAAATAAAATAAAGTCAATAGCAGCACTTATGGACTGCAACCTAAGCACATTCAGTCTTGAATTATGTCTCAGCATAGGACTAGCCATTAACAATTTGGCCGGAATGATTCCCCACTCCATATTTTCTGTTAGATTCACTGGTATGGTATAGCCAGGAATCTCTTTTAGGTAGCAGAGTGCATGAGGCTTACAGGTAGCCGCAGCTTCTTGGTACAAAGTTACAAAGTTACACTGAGCCAATTGTCAGTTTCAAGCTAATAATAAAAGGTTTTTTTAAATTATTATTACTAGGGAACTCCATTCTAGATAGTATAGTTGAGAGATAGGGATAGAATCTCCCTAACTAGCTATGATGGATGCAGATGCAGAATGCTCCTGCATCCATGGTGCCAAAGATGGAGAGTGTGATCCTTCTTGGTGTGTGTGTGTGGGAGAGAAAGTGAGAAATGGAAGGAAAGAAGTCTTGTTCCCTAAGAATAGCATCCTACTTCAAAGGGATAGTATCAGATAGCAGGAAGGAAAGGATGCTCTCTGTGTGTCCTGACCTATCTGTCTCTGCCTATGGTGCCATCTCTGAAGTTTGCTAAGGGAAAATCAGCATGGCTTCTGCAAACGGAAGACCTCCCTCACCAAGCTTTTGGGGTTCTTTGAGAAAGTGAACAAGCATGTAGACAATGGTGACCCAGTAGACATTATATACCTGGATTTTCAAAAGGCTTTTGACAAGGCACCTCACCAAAGACTCCTGAGGAAACTTAGTAGCCATGGGATACGAGGATGGGTTCTCTTATGGATTAAAAATTGGTTAAAGGACAGGAAGCAAAGAGTAGGAATAAATGGGCAGTTCTCACAATGGAGAGAAGAAAGCAGTGGAGTCCCACAAGGATCGGTATTGGGGCCAGTACTATTTAATTTATTCATAAATGATCTAGAACTCGGGGTGAGTAGTATAGTGGCCAAGTTTGCAGGTGACACAAAATTATTCAGGACAGTGAAAACCAAGGCTGACTGTGAAAAACTCCAAGAGGACCTCCACAAACTGGGTGAGTGGGCAACAAAGTGGCAAATGAAGTTCAGTGTTGGTAAGTGTAAGGGGATGCACACTGGGACAAAAAAAATCCCAACTCCAAGAATAGGCTAATGGGGTCTGAACGTGCTGAGACTGAGAGTGAAAAAGATCTTGGGGTCAGAGTGGATAACTCAATGAAAGTGTCAACCCCGTGTGCTGCCGCAGTGAAAAAGGCAAACTCTATGTTAGGGCTTATTAGGAAAGGGATTGAGGATTAAGCGGCCATTATTGTAATTCCCCTGCATAGATATGTGAGGCAGCCTCATTTGGAATACTGTCTATAGTTCTGGACTCCGTATCTCAAAAAGGATGTTGCAGAGCTAGAAAAAGTACAGAGGAAGGCAACCAAGATGATTAGGGTTTGGAGCACCTTTCCTATAAGGAAAGGCTTGAAGAGCCTAGAAAAGAGATACCTAAGGGGGGACATGATAGAGGCTTATAAAATTATGCACAGGACGGAGAGAGTGGACAAAGATACATTCTTCTCCCTCTCCCAAAATACTAGAACTCGAGGGCATCCAATAAAACTGATGGGCAGTAGGTTCAAGATTACAAAAGGAAATACTGCTTTACACAGAGAGTGATTAAAATGTGGAATTCGCCACCAGGGGATGTAGTGATGGCCACAGGAATGGACAGCTTTAAAAGGGGATTAGATAGATTCATGGAGGATAAGCCTGTGAATGGCTGCTAGCCTTAGTGACCAAGGGAAACCTTCACACCCAGAGGCACTAAGCCTCTGAATCCCAGAGCCAGTAGGCAAAATCAGGGGAAGGCCTCAGCCTCTATGCCCTGTTGTTGGCCTTACAGAGGAACTGATTTGCCACTATATGAGACAGGATGCTGGAGTAGATGGACCACTGGTCTGATCCAACAGGGCTCTTCTTATGTGCTTAATGGTAGAGCTTTGGGACCAGGCTTTGACACAGGAAGTAGAAAGTCTATTTCTCATATTACACTGCAATAAACCAAAGTGAGCCCATGAGTATATGTACCCTCTGCAGGGAGCTTCCTCCAGACCTGGTTTTCAGGGTCAAAACTGAACATTGTAAGGGAAATCCGTGATCTCCTAACACAAGACTAAAAAAGTAGCCCTACAGAAGGGAGGGTTTGATTTGATCAGGAACAGTTCAGTACATTTTCACTGAGATGGGAGAATAATATGCATACAAACAATTTAAGCTGTTTTTATTTGTTTTATTTATTTAGATAATTTTTATGTTGGCTTTCCAAGGGACTTGCCCAAGCTGGCTTACAGAATTTAAAAAACAGAAACAAAATCTTAATTAAAACTCGAGATTAACTATCACCCAGAGCATAAAATCATAGATCATTAAACAGCTGAAAATGAATACCAGTTTAGAGACTAAAACACATTATAAAACTGGTGGTAAAAAATTAAACCTAACAGAACCGGTTTGTCCTGATACCTGATAGACCGTAATGTAGGCACCAGGCGATCCTCAAGGGGAAGGGGCCACTATTGAGGAAGCCCTGTCTCTGGCTGCCAGCCACCTCACCTGTTTAGCCACTGAATTAAATCAAAGAGGTTATGTTTTGCTAACAGAGAACTCTTTCTGTCAAGGAAGCTTTGTGTAGTGGAAAATCCAAGATCCACTGATGGAAGGCTCCAAGCCATTAGTAGAATGGAATTACTGGACAAAAACACAGTTTCTTTTACCTATGGCTAGTTTGACTGGCAAATGATCACTCATATCCTGGTTTCCCTTCACAAATGCTAGTTTCATTTCCTTTGTACTAGCCAGGAGTCACCGTAGGAACACATCAGACTGAAGACAACAATAAGCATGAAATCATCCAAGATGTCCCTTATTTGTACATCACATGGAAGACAAACTACTCTGAACCATGGTTTCAGAACTTGATTTCAAAGACCCTAGCTAACCATAATTTGATAGGGTGCTCTACCCTGGGACCATCACACTAACCATTGTTAGGTCCCGGTCACATGCGTGAGATAATGCACGGGGGAAGCGAGGCTATTTAACCAGGAGGAAACTGACCCACAGTTGCACGATCACACAGTTCTTTGAAGCTGCGGGCATAGCTCGCCACTGCGTGATCAGACACAATGGTGGGTGAGTTGGTGTGGGGTTTTTTGCTGTTTGTTTTTGATTCGCTTAAATGGAGGATCAATGAACCACATCTCCACACTGAGGGCTTCCTACGGCAGTATGTGATGATGCGCATACTGAGAAGGGGGAAAAAACAACGGCACGGAGTCGGGATGGCCTGATCAGACAATCCAGACGCCATGAGAGCGCGCTGGAGCAATCACACAGGGGAAAGTCCGTCTGTGGCCCGTAGCAACCCGTTTGATACTGGACTTTCCCTTTTTAACTCCACTTCTTAGGCAGAGCGAGACGGGTTGCTGACGGGTGCGGGGCACTTGCCAGATATTCCCGTATGATCGCACCCTTAAAATCCGCCCAACATTCATGCCTATCGCAGGCTAATTCTGCGTGTCATCGGGACCTTCATTTACTTAAGCCTTGGCTTCATGTGATGTCTGAATGGAGTGAGGACATCTGGACAAAACAACGCATGTATCGTCAATGCCCAATTCTATGTGCAAGTTTCATTTTCACTTGAAATCCCATTGTCTGAATACTGTACAAGGCAGTCTCTTAAGGAAATGTGAGCCCCAACTCCCGCCGAGCCCGCCCTAGCAGGAGGGGGCTGATTTGCCTCCTCGTGAGGCATGAAGAAGAGGGCAACGGCACCGCAAGACGTGTGGTGCCAGGCAGGGGGCGGAGCCAGCCTATTTAGGCTTGGCTCCCGCCCTCTGCCCCAGAAGTTCTTCAGTGTGCTCGGCCCACCCTCCCGCCCTATTTTAGTGCAGGTTTTAACCGGTTGCCTTTTAATGGGGCCAGGTAGGGATTTTTTCACCCCTTTTTCGATTTGGCTTCAGACGGAGGGGTGTTTTTCGCCTACCTCGCACTGAGGATGGTGGTGTTGGGAAATTGGCTTTGGAGGGCCATCGTTACTAAATAGGATGGTCACTTTGTGGTTAGGCGGGGTAGCGTGATCAGGAAGTTGAAAACGGTGAGCACCTGGGCATTGTTAAAGGAATTAAAGGGTCCTCCAATAACGGCTTTCGGGCCTTTGCGGCTCAAGGCTGGAAAGGGGTGATCTTCCTTAGAACAATCTGGCCCGGCCTATCTCAGCAGGCCTTGCGGCTTCTGGGGTGGTGGGCCAGGGGGTTCTCCTAAATATGCCAAGCCGCTGGCCGAGAGCTACATTGGGTGGCTTGAGATCAGGGAAGGTGCATCGCCCAGAAGGAGATGAAGGTGGTCATGAGTTTGACACCGGTCATATTCCTCAGTACATTTTTAGAAGCACCTCGCCAGTTGTTTGATTACAAATAATTAATAAAGTGGCCCTTGTTAAATCCATATTGGTGTCCGTCTCTTCATTCCGACTGTGGAGGCAAATAACTTGCTCTCTTTTGTTGGGGAGAGAACCTTTTCTTATTCTCATTGAAAGAGGCAACAGTCATCTGACTGAGTCATAAGGACGTACAGTGACTCTGCTCTCTTCTTCTTGCTTTGCTTCTTTTCCTCTTCCCGGAGACTGTCTCACAAGAGGTATCTTCTCCATTTATTAGGGGACAGGGAGACAGAGAGAAAATGTTTTGAGGAGAAGCTTTTGGAAGAGGGAAAGCCAGAGAAAGGGAATTATTCATACAGCCTGCCAACCCATTGAACTAGAATACGCAAGGTGAGATGCAGGCACTGGTAAATGGTTGGTCCAGGTCCAATTTGACCAGCAAGGTAGACTAAAGAGAGTAGTGGCTATTTTGTGATTTATTCTGGGGAAAGTTCCTCTGTTTCCTCTTCCTCTCTCATAGCCTACCCGTCTTCTAGGAAGGGTAGTGTATTCACAGACCTTGTTTCTTCATATAGCCTCTTATTGTGATGTAAGGCATCACCTACCAAACACAGGGGGAATGGCACCGGATGTACCATGAGCACAGCCTTCTCACTGTCAGAGAGGTTTCCTGCCTCTCCCTTCCCCAGGGCAACTCCCCAGAGATCCGCAAAAAGCCTCTAACAAAAGAATGAGAAAGGGCAATTTCACTGTTCTCACAGTAGACCCCTCCCCTGCCATTTTATCCAAGAGGGTCCTGTGGATGTCCCACCCCTGGGACCAACTGTTTGGAGACACTGCTGAGGAAGGGTAAGGAGAGAACGATCCACGTCCACGTTGTGCTCACAGTTCGTAGAATCCAACCAAGTCCTGAATCTTTATCATGCAAGCACAACTTGAGTCATTATACCACCGCTCTTTATATTTGGAAGTTGTGCAGAAGCAGGGGGACGAAGAATCCATACATAGGATGTCACGAGACAACTGGACCAAACAGATGGACCCCCATATTACAGTAACAAACTTGTCTGCAATATTTTGCTGAGCTACCTGAGGCCACAGTCTGCATACAGACAGGACCAATTCCGTAGTAATCACTTATGGACAACGGAGGATGATTGCTTCCTCTCCAAGAGAAGAGGCGCAATCAGGAAACCCCACCACCCCTGTTTGTGTGACTATTTCACATTTCTCAAGTGGGTTTCACACCAGCTGGGGGGCAGCCCCTGCAGTTTGCTGCTTGGTGACTCTTGAGAGTATCCCTTATCCAGGGCAGCTACGGAGACTGAATAGACTCGTCGCAGCATGTATACATTCTGAGCGCATTTAGATCTGGCAAAAACAGCTCCAATCAGCTGCTTGCTTAGCAAAGCCCTGGAAATATTTGCACAGTGTGGCATCTGAAACAAGCAGCAGCTGCATTTCCACCGGCAGATTGCTACCCACAGAGCTTTGGTGAAACAAAACAATTCCGAGGGATCACATGGCAGGTCTGCTGATGGGTTGATTTTCTTTTCTAACACACTGCTGGTGCTTAGGCGCTCATGACAGCCCTGAGCCAGCAAAACAACAGATTCCACAGTTGGTTTTGATTGTTTAACCATTAACTGGCTCACTCAGCCTTAAGGTCTGCTATTCACAGCCTGTTAGATGTGTTTATATTGCACATGACACAATGTTACAACAGCCATTGGCAGGCGTTGTAAGTATGGAGATAGGGAGAGAATTTTCCTGGTGGGCGGTGTGTGTGTCACATAGTACTGGTTTTTGTAAATCTTGATTTGTTACTCATTTTGATATAGTGTTCTACATTGCTGTTTTTTGTTTTGTTTTCTGTGACCACCTTGTTTAGAGGAAACAATGGATTGATTCGTTCATTCATTCATTCATTCATATTTATAGTCCACCTTTCTCACTGAGACTCAAGAACTATGCTGTCAATCAATAAGCCAATTACAAAATCTGGTAATAGTTGAATAACCACATTGGTGTCTAGATCCAGGTGGGCAGTCATGTTGGTCTGAGGCAGCAGAAGGAGGTTTGAGTCCAGTGGCACCTTTAAGACCAACACAGTCTTATTCAAGGTATGAGCTTTCATGTGCACGCATTGTATCTGAAGAAGTGTGCGTGCACACAAAAGCTCATACCTTGAATAAAATTTTTATTGGCCTTAAAGGTGCCACTGGACTCAAACTTTGTTCTAACATTTGTGTCTAACAGGAAAGATTCCTAGTAAAACAACATTATGCAGTGGGGTCACCTTCTGCGCAGATCCATTACATCAGAGCTTTACCCCTGTCCAAGAATTCCCATCTGAACAATTCTGTTTTGCACATTTTGTGAAATGATAAAAGCATGGGGGCTTTCCTAATAGCTTCAGGCAGACCGTTTGCTCCATGATGTGGGAGCCACTGTGGAGAATGCACATGAATAGCCCGTCACCACTTTTATCTGTTTGCAGTGTGACACCTTCAGAAGGCTTTGCTCTGATGAGTAAAGCTGCCACTATGGAAGATGGCAGGAGAAGCAGTCCTGCAGATACATGGGCACATATATTCTCAAACTTAAAGTTTAGTCCCTTGATTTCAACGCTGTCCAAGTGCAAATATTACAAATGATTCCTGCT
>NW_015168047.1:1698281-1712182 GCF_001447785.1 Gekko japonicus
CTGCTGACATCTCCATGCCCAAGAATTCTGGGAAAGAAGAAAAACTCACTTGCACACTATTACTGTCACTCTTCCCCACATCTGCCTTCAAGGGGGGATTTTAATTGCTTGTAGAATGGGGACCCTTTGCCTGCAATATGGCAGCGAGGAACCCTTGGCTTAGGGTACAGTCCTCAAGAGTTTCTTCCAATTGTACGAGAAAGATATTATCGATGGAAATGCTTTCCTATTGAAATGAACTGTACTGAAGAGATGGGAATGCTGCTCAAGACAGAAGTCTTGGGGCTATAAACATGGTTTGTACCATGGTTTGTACAATGTCTGAACAGAGCCATTGAGTAAGGAATGGCTTTCAGATTCCGCCCCCCATGAAAAATCATAACTCATCTTAGTTACATTTTAAATTCAGCCCAGGTTTCTCCAAAAGTTTAGAGTAAAAGATGAATTGAATTTTTCTACCTAGACATCAAATCATGAAGACGTGTGTAAAATCCAAGCATCTAAGTAATAAATTTTCACTATACGATATACAGAATTTACTTCTTAATTTCTGCTCAAGGAGTACATACAGTGCTCCTTAAAACAGGGAAAACAGAAACTGAATGTTACTTTACCAGGACCAACTAATATACACCATATAATGATTGACAATTATGTTGCTGCTAAAACCCATGTTGATATATCTTATTATTCTCTTTTCTGGCACTACAGAGTAAATGGCCAAGCACACTGGCAATCATCAATCAAGAAAAGAAATAAACCCAGGACTCCAGATTAGAGCACTTGCTTTCTGGGACCTACAAACACCATTCTTCAGGACAGGTTATTGAAATCTGATCTGGTGTTACCAGCATCAAAGCCAAAGGAATGCTCCAATTAGATCACTGGCAACAAAAAAGAGTTTCAGTTTTAATGGCATCTAAAACTTATGGTCTAGAAGGACTTGCATTTTAGTAGCACCTGTAAAAACAGCAGTTAATTAACTGACGCTGATTGATCTGAAGGAGTAATGTTAACGATTGATAGTGCTTAAAGAGGTTATGGATACCCAATTTACCGGGAGAGGGTTAAAACACGACATCTCCGATTGCCTCTCACATTAACAAATCTATCAGATTGTTTGTATTGGTAAATGTTGGTAAATGGGGCATTGATGTGAAAGCAGTATAATGTACGCTGTTCACTTCTGAACAATAAAATCCTGCAATTATAAGAATGAGCCCTTTTCCCAGTGTAGTAAAAATGACACTGTTGGAATTGGCCGAAATCAATTTAACTGTTCTTTAGTTTATGTTAGCTTAACTCAACCAGGATGTTGACAGTGTGCACACCGAGTCGGCTGAAAACAGAAAAGGAGATTCAAACATACAGAAGGGTGACAGATCTGACTGCAGAACTCATTGCTACACAATATTACGATGCAACAATCTATACATACAGCAGGATAAAGTACTGGAATGGTGTGTCTTACTTCAGGTCGCAGGTAGGACAGAATTTTTAAAATTATTTAGCATGTTTAAAAAACCCTGCAAGTAAAACATCAGCCCTTCAGGGAGCAGGTTTCTGTCCCGCCCCCCCCTGCTGTGCTAGTCTTCCTGCTTCCTGCAATTACGACCATGTGCATTACTGAAGAAGTGTTGCAATGACACAGTCAAAGCTATGTTCAGCTCTGTTTTTGCCAGACACAAAATTCATCATTACATAGAAGAAAATGACCTTTTGTTCAGAAGAGGAGCATCCTTTTTGTTCCTGGCAACTGAAGTAAATCAAGAATTGAAGACAATAAAACAGCTGTTCCCAGGTGGGGAAAGAGCAGGAGCAGGAGTTTGAACTGGAGCCTCCAGCATTTACAAACTGCTTTCAGTATCAGCCAGCAAATCTCAGGTGTCGGAATGGAAATTCACTTTGAAACCCATCTGCCATATCCTGGAGTTACTCTTCCCTGCAGCATTTAGATTCCAAAACATTAGACCAATGTGTCCAAGTGAGAACTGTTCTATTTAAATGGTGGTTATTTCAATAAAACAATCCATGTAATAGCTTTTATTAGGATGGACCGAATGACACATAATAGGGCCAAACTTTGGAGTCCACCAGAACTCTTCATAAGTTCCCCCCCCCCTTTTGCCATCAAGTCACAGCTGACTTATGGCGAACCTGTGGTGAACAAGAGACATTCAGAGATGGTTTGTCATTGCCTGCTTCCCTGTCACGACCCTGGTGGTGTCTCTTCCAAATACTAGCCAGGGCCAACCCTGCTTAGCTTCTGAGAACAGACAAGAGAGATCTTGTGTGCAAGAGCTTCCAAAAAGGCATCATTGAGGCAACCTGTACCACCTACAAACACGATCAGGCTACAGAGAGATCTGGCTAGCCTGGGCAATTCAGGTCAGGGTAAGATGTTAAAAAATAAAAAAAGCCCCCACAGGGACGCTGCCGATGCAATGACGTCACCAATAGTGACATCATCATACATTATCAAGCATGAAAATTGTGTATATCATGTGTTGCATCTTGTGTGCAAGAGCTTCCAAAAAGGCATCATTGAGGCAACCTGTACCACCTACAAACACGATCTCTCTACAGAGAGATCAGGCTAGCCTGGGCAATTCAGGTCAGGGTAAGATGTTAAAAAATAAAAAAAGAGGGGGGAAAGCAGGACCTGGTTTAAGACTGTGTCACACTAGCATATGTTGGCACTTCTGACAATCCAAAAGGTTTCGAGTTGCTAGGGGCCCAAGGCTGTAACTTGAAACCGGACTCTTCTTTTCTTGCCAGAAGATCCAACGTACACTGGCATGACATGGTCTTCACATCGTGACCTGAAAAAACTACTTTCCTCTTTTTAAAATTTGCAACATCCAGCCTGATATTGATCTAGCCGAGTTTTGTGGATTTTGCATTTCGACCACAGAGGCAGTAGATATGAAGCTGCCTTATATGGAGTCAGACCATTGGTCTATCAAGGTCAGTATTGTCTACTCGGACTGGTGGCAGCTCTCCAGGGTCTCAGGAACAGATCTTCCACCTCACCTATTACCTGACTTTTTTATTTGGAGATGCCGGGGATTGAACCTAGGACGTAGGGTTGCCATCCCCCTGGTGGGGCCAGTGGATACCCTAATTTCAGGGGCCCCAGGGGAAGCCCCACCCCTGAACAGCAGTGTCCCTCAGGGACGCTGCCGATGCAATGACGTCACCGGTAGTGACATCATCATACATTATCAAGCATGAAAATGGTGTATATCATGTGTTGCATCTTGTGTGCAAGAGCTTCAAAAAATGCATCATTGAGGCAACCTGTACCACCTACAAACACAATCATTTATACAGAGTTTTACCAGGGCTTTCTTTGTAGAAAAAGCCCAGCAGGAACTCATTAGCATAATAGGCCACACCCAACAGCAGAAATTCATTAGCATATTAAGCCACACCCCCATGTTACCAGAAGTGTGGTCATCCAGCCACACTCACCTTTTGCTTCTTATTCTGTTTACCTTGTTTGTTGTCAAAACCCAGGGCTTTTTTTGTAGCAGGAACTCCTTTGCATGTTAGGCCACACACCCCTAATGTAGCCAATCCTAATGAGTTTCTGCTGTTGGGTGTGCCCTATTATGCTAATGAGTTCCTGCTGGGCATGGCCAACTCGGGAGCCAGCCGGAACTCCGTTCCTGTGCGTTCCTGCCCAAAAATGGCCCTGGTTTCACCCCATTATCAGGGTCACCAACTTCCAGGTGGGGCCGGGAGATCTCCTGGAACTACAATTAATCTCCAGGCCACAGAGATCAGTTTCCCTGGAGAAAATGGCTGCTTTGGAGGATGAACTCTAGAGCAGGATACCCTGCAGAGGTCTCGCCAGTCCCCCACACCCCGCCCTCCCCAGGCTCCACTCACAAACCTCCTGGACTTTCCAAACCCAGAGTTGGCAACCCTGGGAATTATTTCCACACAGGGGAAAGTCCCATATCTTAAGGAGTCCATAACAGAGACACATCACAGTGTTTCTAAACTTCAAATGAGATTTTTAGCAGAGAAACAATGTTTCACCCTATGCCTTTCCAGTGATTACAGATGGATTCTGACTCCTGTCTGAAAAGTCAAGGTCCAGACTGGATTCTCTTTGCAAAGCTTTGTTTTGTTTCGGGCTCCCTGGCTGGCCTGAACTCCACCTACAAAAAGAATGGCATTGAAGACCTTCCTCCTACTTGTAAACACATATACACACAGAGGCTTCACAACTGCTCCCACACTCCCTACCTTTGGTAAACTTCCTAAAGAGAAAGAATGCCTCTTTGATCCTTCCCACACTGCGCTGATAATTAAACTGCTTGATTAGGGAGAAAGCAACCACAGCTTGCAATAGATGTAGTCACATCCTGTTCAAATTTACATGAACAAAGGAGGTGGGAAAAGCTGCCACCTCCTATCTCTCACACGCCAACTCATACCTGCTTGAACTAGGCAGGCAGGTTCATCCGGTCAATGCAATATATCCGGAAGCCTCATGCTTGCGCCAATATTCAGTGCTAACATATCTCATTTTGTCATTTCTGCAAACACTGTTCTTGTGCAAATTGTCCTGTAGTTCTTCTCGTGTTCATCTTCACAACAATCCCCAGAGCTACCTGGGCTTTCCCTATGGAACTCGGACAGGGAGGGCTGTGACCCAGCCACACACTTACCCACTGATTCTTCAGCTGAGACAGGAACTTTAATTCAGGGCTGACTGAACCAAACTGCAGTGCAAACTCATTCACAATGTTCAGTCGCACTTACTTACTGGATTGCAGCCTTCAATTTATGATGCAGAGAGAAATCCTAAACAGGTCTACTCAGAAGTAATTTCAATTTTATTCAGTGGGGCTGACACCCAGGAAAGATTGCAGCCTGCACCTGGAGGTGTAGCAAACGGCTCAATTATTTCATGTAAAACTTACAATAGGCTTGGCTATACAAAGCAACTATCAAGTGTGTCTGCTATAAAGATGTAAAGAACCGCCGTCTGTCAAGGCACTGATCCATCTAGCCCAGTGCCATCCACTCTAACTGGCAGCAGTTCTTCAGGGTCTTCACAAGAAGTCTTCCCTACATTTCTTCAGGATCTTCACAAGAAGACTTCACTACACCTGTTGCCTGAGATCCTTCAGCTGGTAGACTGAACCAAAGACCCTATATGAAAATTATGTGCTATGATACTGAAGGATCACGCCTCTATCAAGGAGTGCGCTTGTCATGACATCGATGGAATCATGTTTATCACACACAACAAACCTTTATTGACATAACAATCATGTTTATCAATGGATATCCTCATGTCTTGGTAATGGGGAAGACATGAAGAAAAACTAACTTTCCAAAACATTTAAAGGGAAGCAAGCTAAGATTAGGAATTAGAATTCAGAATTCAGAAGAAGAAGAAGATGAAGAAGAAGATTATGATATTGAATTTATACCCCGCCCTTCACTACCCAAAGGTGTCTCAGAGCGGCTTACAAACTCATTTCCCTTCCCCTGCCAACAACAGACACCCTGTGAGGTAGGTGGGGCTGAGAGAGCTCTTGACAGAAACTGTTATTTTTTCAAGAACAGCTTATCAGAACTACGGCTTGCCCAAGGTCATCCAGCCAGGTGCAAGTGGAGGAGTGGGGAATCAAACCCAGTTCTCCCAGATTAGAGTCCCGGAATTAGAATTCATTCCCTAAAAGCTATGGGCCACAATTTCACATTCACACCAATGAGCAGGTAACTGGTCTAGAAACCTCACTGCAAATGTCTATAGCAGGGGTGATCAAACTGCGGCTCGGGAGCCACATGCGGCTCTTTCATGCATATTGTCTGGCCCCGGCAGGGTGGCTGGGGAAGTGAAGGGGAGGCATGCCTCCCCGATCGGTCTTCCCATTACCAATATCACTGGATAAATAAATATCATTACCAATATCACTGGATAAATAAATATCATTACCAATATCACTGGATAAATAAATATCATTACCAATATCACTGGATAAATAAATATCATTACCAATATCACTGGATAAATAAATATCATTACCAATATCTGTTTTTACCCCTGTTGTTTTTATTTTTGGCAGTCTCGTTTAATGTTAATAAAAAGCAAATTTGCATATTTTTCAATAAAAACATGTATGTAATATTTGTCCATGTCTTGTGGCCCTCAAACATCTGACGTTTATTCTGTGTGGCTCTTACGTTAAGCAAGTTTGGCCACCCCTGGTCTATAGGAAGCTGGCCGAGGAACGTGTGTTTAGAAGCCATAAAAGCATGCTTGCAACCAGAGGCTGTAGAAAGGCTCTCAAAGGACTGATAAGCCAATTTCATATTTCCTGTTGGGTATCACGAAAACAGGGGTACGTGTCACAAGTGTTTCTGCATTCTCCAGATCTTTGTGATGTTCAAAATCTCTATGGCAGGCTGCTCCTAAGCCTCCATTCACCGTTTTTGGAAAGAGCCACATTCTATCTGGCTTCCTTCAGAGGTCAGGGGGCTGCGATATGGGAGCGGCGGCTTTATAAAAAGCAGATGAAGCAGTGATAAGGAGGTTCAGGGCATTATTGAAGGGCCCAGGAGTTTAAATGGAACTGGAAATTGAAATGGACAACTACTTGAAAATCAGACTTTTAGAACATTCCATATCGCACTAAGGGTTGAGGTGCATTTGAAAAGGAGCATGTATTATACATGGCATTCTTTCCCTCTCCTCTGTCTGCAGCTGACACAAGAGCTATAGAACGATGCAATTCCCATCATTCCACAGCACCTGAAGTGGAACTTCCTACCGAGAAGGGGAAATGAAAGTAGTTTTAGTTTCTCTTGCATAAACAGTAGAGGGTATAGTGAATATGGATGTACCCACTTTGCGGCTCCCATTCTGCAAGCGCATTGCAAGACAGCAGGTAAAAGAAATAAAACAGATAACACTTGTCTAGATGTCTAGCCGTCAGTGGAAAGTCCATTATTGCTAAGCCTCCACACAGAATGATTGGTCTTGTTCCTTGACAGATTGTAACGCATAAATCCAGTACCTGGCAAATTTTGTACTGCAACACTAGCAGGAGACGGGATCAGAATAGCAGTAATATTATAAACTCTTGGCCACTGCATACCTGTTATCCTCTTTCTGGTATTTCCTGCTCAAAATCCAGAAGAAAAACAGGGCCCTGCTTTCTATGGTCCATCTGTAGATATAAAGGTAAAGGTTCCCTTGCTCAAAAGCCAGTCGAATCCGACTCTAGGGTTGCGGTGCTCATCTCCGCTTCAAAGCCGAAGAGTCAGCGCTGTCCAAAGACGTTTCCGTGGTCATGTGGCCGGCATGACTAAACACCAAGGCGCACGGAATGCTGTTACCTTCCCACCGAAGTGGTACCTATTTATCTACTTGCAATTTCTTGCTTTCGAACTGCTGGGTTGGCAGGAGTCTGTAGATATACTTGATGAGAAAAGGGGCTGCATGTGTACTGTCTTAGAATGTACCATGCTAAGGAAACATCAGAGTGTGGGGATCCAGCAAAGGTTTCTGCAAACAGAAGGGATTTCTATCTGTAGAGTGGGACCTCCCTACCTCAGCCCTAGTTGCTGTTCTGGAGGGATTCAGATGGTTTGCAGCTGGAAAGGAGAAAATCACCCTTCCATTTGAACAAATCACTCCACTAAATCCAAATCTGGATCTGTGCTGGATTCAAGACAGCCAGTGTGGTATAGTAGTTAAAGTGTCAGTCTAAGACAGAGGTGGCCAAACTGTGGCTCTTTCACACATATTGTGCGGCTCCCGGCAGGGCAGCAGGGGAAGTGAAGGGGAGGCATATTTTTCTCCCCTTTCTGCCTTTCTTCTTTCCTTCCCCCTCCCATCTATTTGCTTTCTTTGTTTCTCTCTCTCTTTCTTTCCACCTCTTTCATTCTTTCTTTCCACCTCTCTTTTTCTCTCCCTCTTAGACAAATAAATATCATTAGCAAACAAATAAATATCATTGGACAAATAAATATCATTATTAGTATCTGTTTTGACCCCTTTGGGTTTTTTATTTTTGGCAGTCACATTTAATAAAAAGCAAATTTGCATATTTTTAAATAAAAATGTGTGTATAATATTTGTTCATCTCTTGTGGCTCTCAAACATTTGACATTTATTCTATGTGGTTCTTACATTGAGCAAGTTTGGCCACCCTTGGTCTAAGATCTAAATGTGTACCAGGTTCAAATCCCCATTCTGCCACGGAAGCTTGCTGGGCGGCCTTGGTCCAGTCACACACAAACAGCCTAACCTACCTCACAAGGTTGATGTGAAGACATAATGGCAGAGAACACTGTAAGCCACTTTGATTCTCCAATGGGGAGAAAGGTGGGGTATAAATGTAAATAAACAAGTAAATAAGCCAGTTAAAATAAAAAGCATGTACTAAATAAACTAGAGTACCGCAAAATATTTAACTCAGTTAATTAAGTAGTTTCAATCGGATCTCTCTGGCTCACCCTGGAGCAGAAATTAAGGGGCTGATTCTGCTGGAACACTGATGTCACATCCTGCTGGCCTGATTTTGGGGAAATGGTCGGTTGCAAATTGTGCCAGGTCCATCCAGGTTCCTGCTCCTGGAGAAAGTTAAGCAGAGCTTGCAATCTGGTGGTAACTTTTCCACATTTAGGTGTGAGTGACTTTCCACATTTAGGTGTGAGTGACTTTGACAAGACACACATCAGGCGGCTCACAGATTCCATTAATGCAAACTAGGGTATTTCCAGTTCTTTTGCAGGCCTTCAGCAACAGGAGCTTCCCACAGATTTTTTTAACTTGGGTACAGACCAATTTCCACTTAATCTCAAAGGTGCTGTCAGCAGCTATAAAAAAAATCAGACCATTTTACTCACGGTGTGATAAGAAAATATGAATTAATTTAGGGGGAAGTGGCAACTCAATAAGCCACAGTCATAAATGCAGCTGCTTTTATGCAGTTTAAGAATCCCTCATTCACAATCTATTTTCTTTAAAGCATGTAATATATGGATTGAAATTCAAGGCTTACAGAAATTGCCATTCATATTGTTATCTACTCTCCTGATTCCCGCTGAATATTGCCAAGCTGTCACTTAGAGCCCAATCCTAAGCATATTTATTGAGATACAAGTCTTACTGATTGTCACAGGAGTTACTTCCTGCTAAGCACGCACAAAATGGCATCCCCTGCCAAACTGGAGGCCTTGACGTTTTAAAGTTTTACATGGCACTCCGTTTAAGGTAGACTCTGTCACAGGGAGGGGTCCAGAACCTCTTGTGGCAATCATTTAAATAGATACAGCCAAGGAGGAAACTACTGGAGGGAATTGGGTTGCCAATACCTGGAGGTTTTGGGGGTGGAGTCTGAGAAGGGGAGGGACCACAGGAGGACATAATTCCACAGAGTCCCCATTCCAAAGCAGCCATTTTGTCCAGGGGAACAGATCCTGGTCACCTGGGGATCAGCTGCAGTAGCGGGAGATCTCCAGGTGCTACATGAAGCTTGGCAACACTGGGAGGGAAGAGCTTTTGGAAACAATAGCTATCGCTTATGGTTAATGTTTGGTTTCTTTGGGAATGGGGGGGGGGTTCTACACATCAGCCATTGCCTTGTTTGTCTGCTTTCATGGGCTTAATCACCACTTTCAGAAAGCTACAAAACTCAAATCCCATTTTGAGTTCTTTTCAGTCCCAGCCGAAGAAAAGACCTTTAAATGATGGTTTCTGAACTCAGTGAAAACTGGCATCTGTCTCCAAAGGGCTGTGTGTACCACTCACCACAGACAACAGACGCCTGGGGCAAGCAGGAGGGCCAGCAAAGACTAATAAATACAGGGCATACTTCCTTATGTTACCCCACACTGCAAAACAGGCAGAAAGTGGCTAAAGAAGAAGATTAAACCAAAGAGTGATTAACACTTGGAATTCACTGCCACAGGAAGTGGTGGCGGCTACAAGCATGGATGGCTTCAAAAGGGAATTAAGATAGGCATATGAAGCAGAGGTCCATCAGAAGTTATTAGCCACAAGGTATAGATAGGGACTCTGGGGCAAGTGATGCTCTGTCATCTTGGTGCTTGGGGGGGTCAACAGTGGGAGGGCTTCTAATGTCCTGGCCCCACTGGTGGACCTCCTGATGGCACCTGGTATTTCTGGCCACTGTGTGATACAGAGTGTTGGACTGGATGGGCCTTTGGCCTGATCCAACATTGGCATCTCTTATGTTCTTAAGAAAAACCATTTGGAGAAACAATTAATTCAAATCCTCATGTTTCATACAGAAAAACTGCATCTGCCTTTGGATTATGTGCAGAAAAAGGGAGCCCCCCATTTGGCAAAGGGCCCACGGCAGTACAGTATCTCATCTGTAGGTGTGAAGGACGTGCATCCTTCAGTTAAGATCTGCACCAGGTGCCCCACTCCCTTTCCTATCATTGGGGGAGGTCAAGACACCCTCAGCAAGCTGTGGAATTTTCTGGGATGGAAAGGTAGGAAAAGATCTAACAAATTATATATCTGATGACATTCAGAAATGTCAGCAAGACACAAGTCTTGGAAGTTTGGAAGCTGAGGTCCAGCAGAGCCAGTTATTAAACCACAATAGACAGCAGTGATTAAAGCACACACACTGCTGTTTGTGGCAATACTTGTCTGTAGTTTGATATTTGCTGCTTGTGGCAATGCTTTTGCGCTGTTTGTGCTGTTTATGTTGTTTTGTGCTGTTTGTGACAATGCTGTTTGTGGCAATGCTTTTCTGTACTTTGATATTTTTTTATTTGGTGACATTGTCATCATTTGTTGTTGGGATCTCTCTCAATTGCAGGATGAGACAGAATTCACATACTTTAAATGAATGAATGCAATGCACACATGAATGAAGGTCTCACTTGCAGTCCTTGGACCATCCAGTTAAAGGGAAATGGAGCTGGGAAGGATCTGTACCTGAAACCTTGGAGAGTCACTCCCTGTTGATGACTAGAGTAGAGGGACCAAGGATGTGAGGACCCCCACATATGTTTAATATTAAAAAGATAAATGTTGGTCCTGGTCGAGAGTCTAGAGGGACCAAGGATGTGAGGAACCCCACATATGTTTAATATTAAAAAGATAAATGTTGGTCCCGGTCACATGGAGGGTTTTGGCCCGGGAGAGGGACGGATCGGGGGTGCAGCAAATGGCCGCGATCTCACCGCAACATCTGGGAAGCGGCGTGCACCCGTCCCCGATCCGTCCCTACCCCCGAAAACCCGCAGCAAAAAAGAACCACCGACAGAGGTGGTCTTACCTGAACGGCCGCGGCAAGCGCGGTTGTGGGATCGCCGGCGCGTCCTTCTACCGGTGCATCCCCGGCTCCTGGCTGAACTGCACATGTGCAGCCGGCTGCCTCAGTCTCCGACCATGGCTTCCTCCCCGGCATCTGATCGTGCTGGGAAGCAATGGCGCCGTGGCTCAGGGGATCCATGTGATCCCGCCACGGCGTGTCTATTTTGGTGCGGCTTCCAAAAGCCACACTTTGGCCAAGCATTTTCTCCCCTGTGTGGCAGGGGCCGTTATGAACTTGTTCACACTAACAGCCAGTATGATGTAGTGGTTGGAATAAGATCTGGGAGACCCATGGCAGCTTTTTGGGTGACCTTGGGCCAGTCATATACTTTCAGCCAACCTACCTCACAGGGCTGTTGTGATGATATAAACCAGTTTGTGTGTACAGTGGAGAGAAAGGTGGGATAGAACCGAAGTAGATAAATAAGTAACAATGCAATCCAAAGGCACTTCCCTGGAAGTAAGCCCAACTGAGTAAGCTTGAGTAGGATTCTGAGTAGACCTGCTTAGGATTGCTCTGTAAATGTTGCATGATAATGCTTTTCACCAGCTCTTCTAGAACTGCCAACATTTGGGGGCTCCTGAAAGAGAACCTTTAGATTTCTTCAGAACTCTAGGCAGAAAACAATGAGAATCAACAAAGAAAAAATAGTTACTAAAACTTAAAATCCCAAAGCTAAATTAAATACACCTGGGAGCTTTTTACAATGGATGCTCAGGTGTCTGGAAATCTATGGACAAGTCCAAGAGGTTAGGGGAAAGGATGGTGTGTGTATGTGTGTGTAGACACAGACAAATGAGTCATATGGCTGGCCTAGCCACACACATACTTTCTCTCTTATACCCCCCAAAGGCACACAACTATATAACTTTTCAGTATTTTAATTTCACTTGTCTGAGACCATGCAAAATTATATTGTAGAACAAAGACCGGCACATTTCCACACAATATTTTCCTTTAAAACTTTCTAAATATTGTGTTTCTCCACTCCTAGGATTCCAAGCTCACTCCCAGCCCACCCTCTCAAAACAGGCAGGAACTGTTTGTGTTCATCTGGAGATATTTCAAAGTCAAACTGCTATCCCTCACCACCTTTCCCTCCCACCAACACCCACGCAAAATAAGCAGCTTCTCTCCCTCTCTTTCTCTTGGAGGATGTTGTGGTTGGCTGGCTTAAAAGAGACTTACCCAAAATCTTCTTGTCCTTTCAAAGCACCAAAGAACACCGACTGTAGTTTATTGAGTTTTAACAAGGCAGCAACGGAGTAAGAATGCAGATGAAACAATGCAAACTGCAGCCAGCTAGCTTTGATAAAACCTTCATCTTAGAACAAGCGAAGATTGAAAGGGAAAGAAAAGATGAAAAGTTGCCCATATCATGGGGAATAGTTTTTGTGAACCACCAAAACTGTCTTCCGAAGGAGAATGCAAAGAAACTCTTCAAACATTCCAAGGGGGATATTTGCGATAACACCTTAAAGTTGTTCAGTCTTTAGTGGGTTTTCACTGGGTCAGCTGGAGGTTAAAGTGAGAGGAAAACCAGGAAAGGCAGCTGCGGGGAGTTCTATGTTGTGTGAGGATGATGCTCCCTTTGAGATACAGGACAGGATCTAGACAGACTTCAGCCCTTTTAAGTCCCATTGATTTGGAGGAGTTCAGCACATGTTCACCTGTTTAAATCCCAGCATGCTCTGGAGTTTCTCCCAATTAAACCTCATGGGCTCAAGAATGACTGAACCATGTTCACAGAAAGGACCCAAGAAGGAATGCAGGAAATGTCACACTATACGATACATTGATCCTCACTTTCCCCTCCCTATTGCTCTCAGTGCTACATATTAATAGAAACCGTACTCAATGTCCTTCTTTTATATTCTTTCTTCTCCTTCCCCACAATCACCTACCTTCGATAAACCCAACAGTTTTAAAATATGGGAATTTCCAACTAATGTTTGCTTTAAAGCTTCCTCTGCAGGTTCAAAGAACATTCTAATGAAACTGAAGGGGAAATCAGTCAAAGACATCCTGTTTTAGTCCACTCAGGTGGGCGGCCGTGTTGGTCAGAAGCAGCAGAACAAAGTTTGAGTCCAGTGGCACCTTTAAGACCAACAAAGCTTTATTCCAAGTATAAGCTTTTGCGTTTTAGTTCATGTAATAACAAACAAGAGGAAAAACACAGTTATTTTAAGGTTTTTTTAAGAAATACTTTCTCAGAGATCAAAGACGGTAGAAAAGGTAAGGCTTTTCACATAATTACCCTCCATTTTCCTGATGGGCTTTAGGGAAAAATGAGGCAAGAACAGTATCTCTCCTTATATATAATTGAGTAGTGGGTGCCAAAGTTCTAATTCTAAAATGCACTCCCTTAGTGTATGGCTGATGGAACTGCTCCTCAGCATATATCGCCACCAATCAGAAGGCAAAGCCCGGGTCCCGCCCACACCACAACTGCTGCGACAACCTGGTCTTTTGCATATGGAAGCTGATTGGACTTCAGTCCATTCCACACCTCAAACTCCCCCCCCCCGCAAGGCAGTTGGAATGTCAGTTGCATATGGAACCTGCTGTATT
>NW_015168047.1:1712583-1827453 GCF_001447785.1 Gekko japonicus
CCCCCCCCATGCTGCCCTCTACAGAATCCACCCCCCAAACCTCCAGGTATTTCCCTCCTTAGAGCTGGCAACCCTACTTTCCCCTCAGTGCCTGATGGTAGGCAACTTAGTTTGGTCCAGTCACCTACTTTGGCCTTTGGGAGAAAACATATTGGGGCCAATCCTGATAGGGTTGCCAACTCCCGATGGGAAATTCCTGGAGATTTGAGGGATGGAGCCTGAAGAGGGTGAGGTTTGAGGAGGGGTGGGACCTCAGACAGGTACAATGCCATAGACTCCACCCTCCAAACCACTCAGTCCCTCATGGGGAACCATTGTTGCCAATCTCCAGGTGAGGGCTGGAGACCACTCAAAATTACAATTGCTCTGTAGAAGGGAGGGCGGAAGTCAGCTGAAGTCAAAGGGGCAGATAATGGTAGGTTGATGGTTAGCTGGAAAGGAGATGGGGTTGCCAACTCCAGGCTGGCAAATTCCTGGGGATTTGAGGGGTGGAGCCTGGAGAGGGTGGGGTTTGCGGAGGGGTGGGACCTCAGACAGGTAGAATGCCATAGACTCCACCCTCCAAACCAGCCATTTCGTCTTGGGTAACAATTGTTGCCAATCTCCAGGTGAGGGCTACAGATCACTCAAAATTACAGCTGTTGTTCAGGGAGCAGAGATCAGTTCCTCTGGAGAAAACAGTGGACTCTGTCATTATACCCTGCTGAGGTCACCACAGCAAATTGACACTTTCTGCCCAAAGCCAGAGCACTCCCCCAGAGCCTCTTTCTAGATCTCTTTGTATTTATTTCCACAATGGGCTTTACTGCTAGTCATTAATAATACCCCAGTAATTCAACTCCCTCTTTAATGAAACAATCTGTGGATCTGAGCACTACTGCCCTCTATTGGATTGATGTCTCCTCTTCTTTAGTTTCTGATAGGGGCTGGAAGCAGATCCCAAATATGACCTAAATAATGGGAGCTAAGAAATTAACTTTTATTCTCTGTGGTCAGTAAGATACCACCTACAACTACATGACATGCTATAAAACCAAGTTGTCACTCGAGAATTTACAAGTCAGTTGTCCATCTGACTGAGTTACTCAGCTAACAACTGAACTCCTGGAATTCTGGTAACAGATTAAACCAGTGTGAAGTCACATAAAGGCTAGACACACAAGAGAAACCCAGAGACTGGTGGACGTGATAAGCAGTAAAAGGCAGTAACCTATAGGCATAACACTGTATGAACTTGTAAAAAAAGTGTTTCTGCTAATTTACCTCTGTGAGTTGACATTATGTTTTGACCATGTATTGAAAAATCAAGAGACAGAGTAAGGAAAGTGCAAACAATGTAAGCTGTAAGTTCCTCACTTGACTGTATCTTTAAGAAATAAGATCTTTTCCTACACCTATGTTCAGAGAGACTCCTTGAACTTCACTCTAAAGGTCAGGAAGCTCCTGTTTCAGTTCATAAGTAGGACTAGTAAATTGCCTGATATTTGAGTCCAGGGTTCTTTCAACAGCCTCAGCTAACCTCGACTGCTGCTCCAGAGAACTGAGACAGAATCACTCAGGTGTTGGCCCTGACAACACAGGACTTTCTAAAAGCCAGCCTCCATCTTGATTTTACAAACAGGAAGCCAAAAAATGGTCCCAAAGCCACACACATAGATCTTTCCTCCTGAGGTAGCAGCAGCCACAGTGCAGTGTGAGTCTAACTGCGAAACGTCCTTAACTCAAGAAGGTTAATGCAACAACTGCCAAGAAAGGGCAACAAATGCCATGCCAGCCAAGAAAGAAGAATGTGTTCTGAACTACACTGTTTAATTCAGTTCCTGCCAAGTTATTGGGGGAGTGGCTATATATGATGTTGACAGGCAATGACCTCACTACGCAGGCCAAAGAACAAACCTAATACAGAAACAGGTTATGGGAAGAGAGCTTTGTCACATGACCTCTGTTTTTGTGTCTGAATTTATATTATACATTCAGCTGTACAAACCAAAGGAACTACTCTTGAAGTTCACATTCAACTATTTTTACTTCTTTCTTTTGGTTACTGAAGCTCATCACTGGCTGACACTGAAAAACATACAACATAAGGGCAGATATGACATAATGTAAGAACAACATCGACTTGCAAGAGCACCCTTCCTCCTATAGCTCCTCAATTTTTCTTTCCAGTCTTACTTCATCTACTTTTGAAAGATGTCAATGCATATTAGTCCTGGCAATGTACACCAGTGTTGCCTCTGGAATGCATGGACATGCACACATATACACAAAGCCCAATGGAAAGTTATGTCTGATATGTAGAAAAACCTTCAATCTGGCAAACTCTTCATACAAATTAGATAAAGAACGCAGAAAACAGATGCTCCTCCACAGAAGCAGCCAAGATCTTCTAATATCCTGACAACTTGTTAATCAACAAACATATGGTATCACTTTAACAAAACAAACCATCCAGACCACTCTGTTCATATAGTCTTTTCTTAGAAAAAGTATTTTCCAGACTCAGCCATGGCTACAGCATGAAATTACAGTGATTTTTCATCCCCATGTTAACATAAACTACTCATTAACTACAAATCAAATTGAGACACGCAGATCACCAGTTCTGAATTTTTAGGCCATAATGGGGAAGGGAAAGGAGAAAGGAAATGGGCAAATTTAGCAAAATTACTTTATAATAAGTGGCTCATGACTGCAGCCGATTTATAAAAATGCAAACGTGCCCCCTCTTTAATTGGTCTTTGCACAGTGCACAAATGGCAGCAATAAAAAGAGTGCTTCCATCAGAGAAGATGCCATGGAAAATCAAGATTGCTGTGACACTTTTAGATGCAGAGCCTTGAACAGGAATTGTTCCAGCATTATTTTCCATAGCAAAACAACATACTTCAAATGCCTAAAGGAGGCTGAGAAGAGAAGTACACTTACACCCCTTTAAAATACTTCAAAGTTTTCTTTTTCAGTTTCCAGTACAATCATGGCTGTGTTTCATTACACCTGGAACCCATGGGGAATTGAAATTACCAGCCCAGTCACTATTGCCTTATGCAGATTGCTTTATCATTCCATGCACCTGAAGGTGTGCTTAACTTCACCCACCTCAGGGTTACACTGAGTTACATAGGAGAAGAGCCACAA
Organism: Gekko japonicus; assembly: GCF_001447785.1. Classification (NCBI taxonomy): domain Eukaryota; kingdom Metazoa; phylum Chordata; class Lepidosauria; order Squamata; family Gekkonidae; genus Gekko; species Gekko japonicus. The sequence goes on from NW_015168047.1 coordinate 1,715,722, forward strand.
CACTGTAACCCATAGAATATAATGGGAAGATCGCACTGCTACTGTGGCATGCACACCTTAAACTTTAAACCCCTTCTCTCTGGAGTCACGCCGCAGGGGCAGCTAGATCTTCCCATTATATTCTATGACCTCATAGAATATAATGGGACGATTGCACTGCTACTGTGGCATTCATGGCGGGAAGCTGGGGCGGGGCTTGTGCCCGCTCCTGGGCTGCTGAAGCAGTGCTCCAGTGCACTCCGCCCCCAAATGACCACTGATTATTTATTTATTTTATTTATTTATTTTTCACATTTGTATCCCGCCCTCCCCAATGGGCTCAGGGCGGCTAACAAAGACAAGGTAATTAGCCATGCCATAATTAAAACATATAAAACAGAATAAGAACATCCAACACTTAAAAACAATGGTGGTCAATCAATTACAGATGTCATAAATCCAAGACGGAATCAACACAGTTCCAGGTGGTACTCCCATGATATTTGTGCTGAATGGCAACGGCTTATAGGATCTTCTTTACATTTTCCAGGTTCTTCCTCAGGGTCTCGTCGGTGCATCCTTTAAGATACCATGACGGTGGTAGTATAGTAGGGCGGCAGCTCCTACTCAAAGGCCTGGCAGAAGAGCTCCGTCTTGCAGGCCCTGCGGAACTACATAAGGTCCCGCAGGGCCCGGATCTCCCCCGGGAGCTCATTCCATCAGGTAGGAGCCACCACTGAAAAAGCCCTGGCCCTGGTCGCAGCTAATTTGGTGTCCTTTGGGCACAGGATGACCAACAGATTTTGGGCCCCCGACCGTAGTGCTCTTGGGGGAACATATGGGGAAAGGCGGTCCCTCAGTAGGCTGGACCCTGGCCATATAGGGCTTTATAGGTAAGAACCAGCACTTTGAAGCAGATCCGGTACGCTATTGGCAGCCAGTGCAGTGCTTTCAGCACAGGCTGGATGTGGTCCCTCCTAGAGAGACCCATCAACAGCCTGGCTGCAGCATTCTGCACCAGCTGCAGCTTCCGGATTTGCGACAAAGGCAGTCCCATGTAGAGAGTGTTGCAGTAGTCTAGCCTCGAGGTGACCGTCGCATGGATCACTGTGGCCAGGTCATTGCGGTCAAGGTAGGGGACCAACTGCCATGCCAACCGAAGATGGTAAAAGGCTGACTTGACAGTGGCTGCCACCTGGGCCTCCAATGTTAATGAGGAGTCCAGGAGCACCCCCAAACTCCTAACCCTAGACGATGGCACCAGAGGTGCCCCATCGAAGGTTGGGAGAGGGAGCTCCAACCCCGCACCAGCCCGACTCAGGCCCAGGGCCTCCGTCTTTGCCGGGTTTAGTTTCAGTCGGCTCAGCCGGAGCCAACTAGCCACAGCCTCTAACGCCCGATGAAGGTCATTGGGACTCGAGTCCGACCTGCCACCCAGCATCAGATAGAGCTGGGTGTCATCTGCATATTGATGGCACCCAAGCCCATAACTCCGGGCAATCTGGGCAAGGGGGCGCATATAGATGTTAAATAGCATCGGGGACAGCACTGCTCCCTGAGGTACCCCACAATCAAGGGGATACCTATGAGATCGCGTCCCCGACTGCCACCCTTTGTCCCCGACCTTGTAGGAAAGAGGCAAACCATTGAAGGGCAAGCCCCTGAATCCCCACGTCGGCGAGGCGGTGGGTCAGCAGCTGATGGTCGACCATATCGAACGCGGCCAACAGATCTAACAACAGCAGTGCCGCCATACCCCCTCAATCCAGATGCCTTCGGAGATCGTCAGTCAGGGCGACCAAGGCCGTCTCAGTCCCATGACCAGGGCGAAAACCGGACTGGAAGGGATCTAAGACTGAAGCGTCCTCCTGAAAGCTCTGTAGCTGTAACGCCACCGCCCTCTCAATAAGTTTGCCCAAATAGTGCGAATTGGCAAATTGGATTAAACTGTGGGCAGTGGAGACAGTTGCTGAAAATATGTTACAGCATGTCATACATCATGGATAAACGGAGGAGTTGCTCTAAGATGTGGGAAGCATTAAGTGTTTGGTAATTTAAAACAGAGATTTATAAGTGGCAGAATCAAGTTCAGCTGTGAATGATCTTTCAAGGACCTCCGATATAAGGTCAGGTAAGATCAACAGGGCAGCAAGCATGTGATGGGCAGGTACTCGGGTTGTGATAGGGTTGTGGAGAGCAGATGTAGCATCAAAGTGGAAGTTAAGAAGTTATCAGTGGGATTCTGGGGGAATCCTCAGGGAGCTGACTAGGTATTACATTGGTGTATCCCAGAGTTATGCAGGAGAAGCACCACAGTGGCCCTCAGGATTGGGCTGCCCAAGCTGAGAAGAAAGTCCAGGAAAGAAGAGAAATGAAGGTAGGTAGACTAGGAAAGACTCCACAACTCCAGAAAATTATTTTTTATTATTTATTTATTTGGGGATCTATTTTTGTAGAGACTGAATTTCTTTACATTTCTTTACATTGTAATCATTGGTTACTCTACTGTTAAGTCTAGTTATTGCTGAGGTTAAATTTTTTGGACTATTTTGAAGCGTTGTGTGCGTCATGATTTGGAATGGCTGAGGGATCATGGAAACACTGCGGTAGTTCCTTCTGAAAGCCTTTCAGAGAAGTTGGGAGCTCCTCATCATCTGGAAGTTCTACATCAGTTTCTCCTATGCCTGATCCCTTTGTTTTTATGAACAAATAGAAGTGAAAGCCAGCAAAGCATCTAAGCTGGGCACACCTCGCACCAACAAATTCTACATGTTAATTATGAATTACCTGAGGAAGGACTTAACTATTTAGAAAAGTCTGCCACCTCTTCAGAGAACCTGCTCAAGGCAGCTGAGCTGACAAAGTGAAAAATAATTGAAACACAGAATGTCACAAGTTGTTTAAAATTTAAAAAGGTAAAAAGGTAAAGGTTCCCTTGCTTGAAAGCCAGTCGAGTCCGACTCTAGAGTTGCAGTGCTCATCTCCGTTTCAAAGCCGAAGAGCCAGCGCTGTCCGAAGATGTTTCTGTGGCCATGTGGCCGGCATGACTAAACACCAAGGCGCATGGAACGCTGTTACCTTCCCACCAAAGCAGTACCTATTTATCTACTTGCAATTTCTTGCTTTCGAAATTCTAGGTTGGCAGGAGCTGGAACTAGAAACGGGAGCTCACTCCGTCATGCGGCAACTCGGGTCTCGAACTGCTGAACTACTGACCTTCCGCAGCCTGCAGTTCAGCGTCTTAACCACGTGAGCCACCACAGCTCACAATTTAAAAACACAGCAGTAAAAACCTCAGCCAGAGCATAAAAGCACCAAGCAGCATAAATAGTCTCTCAAAACAGTTCAGACTAGGAGCAGGATAGAAAATTAGAAGAAAGCTCAAAGACAGAACAGGAAGCAAAGTAAAAAGTAAAAAGCTTACATTATAGAAAAATGGTGGTTTCTCATGCAGACAATGGGTTGGATTCACAGATTCTGTTCCACTAATTGTTCTTCTCTGGTGCAAGACTGGTGCCTGTCTAGGCACCTTTCACCCGCAAAAGGTGCCTAGATAGGAATAAACCATGTTTAAGCCAGAATGCACACATTCAGACATCACATGAAACAACAGTTAGTCTTAACTGTGGGATTTCATGTGATGCCTGAATGCATGTGGTTTGAAACTGTATCCGAAACTGCGGTTTCATGTGATGTCTGAATGCAAGCATTAAGACTGGCTAATAGACCAACTTCATACCCTGGCTACCCGTGCATTCAGACACCCATTCTAATGATTAATTAAACCATGGTTTTGTGTGAACCAAAGAGTGAGCTACAACCAATCAAGCCAAAGAACAAACATTGGCCAATGGAATCTTGTTGCACTGAACAAAGAGCTCTGTAACCAGAGGTCATTTCCAGGGGGATCGCGGGGATCACAGTTCCCCCGGGCGAGGTACGGGGGCGGGGCACATGATGAAGCCCCGCCCCCTGCTTCCGGCCGCCCCGCTTCCAGCCCTCATTCAGCCAGGAGGAGGCAGGAGAAGAGGGAGGGTAAGTTGCTTCCTCCCTGCCTCTCCCCACCCCTGCCTGCCTGGGGCCAGGGAGGGCCTTCGCGGGGCTTCCTTGCACTCCCGCCGGCCTTGCAGGTCCACCGCTGGGCCCCTCATGGGGCTCGGCTGTGGAGCTGCAAGGCCGGCGGCGGACGGGACCGTTGGGGGTGGGGTGTGTAGCCTTATGACACACTTCCGGTGATGTCAGGGGGTGTGGCCTTATGACACACTTCCGGTGATGTCAGGGGGTGTGGCATATGCTAATGAGTTTTGCTAATGAGTTCCCCTAGCTCTTTTTCTACGAAACGACCCCTGTCTGTAACTATTGGTAGAGACAGCTCATCTGAAGAGTTTCCCTCTCCCCTAGACAGACTAAGCCTAACCAGTTTTTCAAGAATTACCAGGTTTCATAACTTTGTTTTGGGCTGTGTGTAAGCAGACTTTCTGAAGCAGGATAGCAAATGCCACAGAAAGGCACATTGCATCCCAAAGGAACCATTCAGGTGGGGGAAACAGGCTCAAAATGAACAGACAGCAAATGGCTCCCAAACAGAGGCTGCGTTCAAGCATCATATTCAGCAGCAGCATGTTGCTTCTAAACTGTGGTTTGATTAAACCACCAATATTTGTGACATCCAAATGCAGTCCAGCCATGGCTTGTTTTGATAACACACTGTACAAGATTTCTTATTAATAGTTTTTTAACCATGGTTTGTACTAACTGTGGTAAGATGTTGTGCCCTCACTTCAAAAATCCCTGTTTGTTTGGTACCACTTCCTCCTAGGCAGGACAGCACTGAGCAGCTGAAAAAGCATGGCTAGTACTTTCTCCAGGAGCTCTTGATGAGTATGTGCCCCAAAGTAACAACTCTACATTTTCTAAAAGGTATCCCTGAGCACTGGGACAGTCAACTTAATCTTCAGACAACAGGCTATACTGCTACATGAAATCACAGCTGCAGGATTCTTTATGGAACAATCAGTAAGTAGAAAAATAATTTATTTAAAAATAGAATGCATTTAGATCCTAAAAGGGCACAACTTATGCTTTCAAGATGTCTGTATATCACCATCTACATACCATCTATGTGTGGGGACTGGAATGGGCTTCAAAGATGTTGTCCAGCTTCAATAAAGTTTTACATGAGAGAAACACTTGTTTTGAAGAGTTGAAAATAGCATGGTGAGACCTTTCTGTACATCTCTGTACATCTCTGAGAAATCCCATTTTTGCAGATATTTGATATTGATATGGACAGTGAATAAAGGTGACAGGAAGAGAATTAAGTTGAAATGAGGTATTGCAGGAGAATGTTAAGGATACCATGGACTGCCAAAAAGACAAACAGACAGGTTCTAGATCAAATCAAGCCCGAACTCTCCATAGAAGCTAAAATAACTAAACTGAGGCTATTGTGCTTTGGTCACACTATGAGAAGAATCACCGGAAAAGATAATGATGCTAGGAACAGTTGAAGGCAGTAGGAAAAGAGGAAGACCCAATATGAGATGGATTGACTCAATAGAAGCACCGTAAGTTTGCAAGACCTGAACAAGGTGTTAATGACAGGATGTTTTGGAGGTCATTAAGTCATAGAGTTGCCACAAGCCAGAAGTGATCTGATGGCACTTAACACACACACAAGCATATCACAACAAGCAGTGGTGCTTCTACCATATCCCCTTGAATTCTCTGGAAGGGGCAGAACCCACCATCTGCCTTTAAATTCTATTCCACCCATCTCATGGTTATGAACCAGCAGCCATTTGGAGGCCGCTTTCATTGCTTCATGTGACTGGTGCTCCATGTGGCAGGACATTAGCTTTCAGCAGTTCATCCATGTGGTGGCGGCAGCTTTCCCACACAACTACAAACGCGTCTTAGCAGCCTGCATAGAGCACAAAGAATGGCTAGATCCCCATGGTGGAACAACCAAGCAACCAACAAACAAAAGAGATGGGGCACGAATGCCATTCCAAGATTTCAATCTAGCATCAGGTCAGAAACACAAAGGCACACAAACAGGCATTCCCCGCAGATGTCCCTTAGCCTGGAATTCCCATTCCCAGAGACTTGCAAAAGTCCAGGTCCAGCGGCTCCCTGTAAAAAATGGCTTTAGTGGATAGGTAAGGGTAGGATAGGCTAGGTTCAGAGTTAATGAGTGGAAGATGTACAAAGGGACAAGGGCTGTAGCATATGGTACTGTGTATTGCATGGATTTCTTGTTTTTACTGCTCTGTTTTCTAATCTCTGCAATCCAGTTTTTGCATTTGTTAAATCATGTCTTATTACTGTTTTATTGTGCTGTTTTCTAATCCATTTTTATTATAGTTTCTTGTATATGTCTTACATGCATATATATGTGTATCTTGTATATGCCATAAAGAGAAGTGGCAGTCGTTCCTTAAGGACAGGCCATCGCAGAGAACATCCTCACCATTGCAGTCACAGATCTTACCTTCTTCAAGGAGGGAAGAGAGTGCAAACCTTGTTCTGATCATCTTAAAGTCCCTCCAGCGAAGAGAGGCGATCCTTCAAATATGAGGGGGCCCAGACCTCACTTTAAACTGCTTGGGTCTCTGCCCGACTTGAAGTCCTTCAGGTATGATTTATTAGAATCAGAGACACTTTCCCTCCAATCGTAATTATACTCTCACTCCATGACTCTTTTAGCTTCAACATGGTCAGTGCCCTGAAGTTTCTAATAACCTGGACTGTCAGGGTTAGAAATGGATGCCTCACGGTACACAGCTGGAGTCAAGGGATGAGCCCTTCATGTGGTTGCCTATCTCTCTCCCCCCTCCAGGGTACCAGGAGCTATTACAGATTTGAAAAACACAATTTCTCCTCCCCCTATATTTCTTTTCTTTTCTTTCTTTTTTTTTTTTAAAATGATGCTCAGTTCCCTGGGCCTCAACATTCCACAGCTTGAAGGGCAATGAATAAGTTTTCCACGAACCTGCCTTATACAGAACCAGACAATTGGTCCATCAAGTCAGTACTGTCTACTCAGACTGGCAGTGGCTCTCCAGGGTCTCAGACAGAAGTCTTTCACATCACTTGGTACCTGATCCTTTTTTTTTTGACTGGAGATACCGGGGACTGAACCTGGCACCTTCTGCATGCAAAGCAGACACTCTTCCACTGAGCCACAGCATCCCCCAGCCTTTGCGAATGAATCATTTTTGTACACATGTGGGAAGTCTTCCACTTGCAGGAATCTCTACCTTGTCTGCAGGTGGCCTTGTTTCACGGCCCTTGATAGGGACAGGACTGTCAAAGCCTGCCATCAGCAGAAATGATTGCCACTTACCAGCCTTCCTTGCCTCATGTATCTTTTACTGTTACAGCTCTATGTTCTCCCTGCACACATAATAAGATTTTCTACATGAAAAAACTGGCAAGGAGAGGTGGCATAAATGAATATATTTTGATTTTCTAAGTGTATTCATGAGCCATTCCAAATTTAGAAGCAACAGCTACCAGAAAGAACAGGAGTTCAACAAGTTATTTTGCACAGTAAATTAAGAGATGCGTGAGAAGGGAAGGAACACAATTTGCTTTTCCCTGTCAGAAAAATCACTGATTAAGGATACCTACCGCTTATTACTTAAATTGCAAAGTGCTTCAAAGAGGTTAGTCACTTTCATTCCTACTGAAGCTTAGAAACACAAGCTTGTCCAGTGGCAAAAGTGTTACCTCAGCCCACACCTGGTGCTCTATTCCTGGTGCTCAAACACAGAATTTGCATAGTTCCAGAGTCTGCACTGCCTTACAAAAAGTGCTGTATTTCCGTTCCTGCTTCTATACTGTGAAAATAGCCTTTCAGACCCACCTTACAGGTTCGTCCCAGAAATCTCTGACATAATGTCTGTGAAGTGCTGAGTCACAGCACCACCTAAATAGAAGGGACTCTGATTTGCTAAGATAACTGGGATATGTAAGTCTTGTAACCCTTACAGCTTCGTGGCATCCTTATCTTAACAGCAGACTCAGATGCTGGGGTGTATTTCATTCGTGTTGCTGCAGATCACCGAACAGAACCATTTTGACTCATCAAAGCACACCACAAGAATCCCAAAAATCTACATAGGTGGCCAGACTGCTAGTTTACCTTTCATCCCAGTTTCTGGATAATGAAACACATTCCAATTGTCTGAGGCAGTTACAGGGGGAGCTCAAATGGATGTCTGATAGTTTGTGCTAGTATTACAGTTAACACAATAGTCTTTCATTGCTGGACCATAAAACTAGCTCAGCTCAGCAAATTCTACAAACACCATTCATACTCCATAAAACTCACAGAAACATGCACACCATACAGCCTAACTGACCTGTTAACACAAGCATTTATTTTTAAAACAATATTAAGTTTTGCAATATCTAAATCATAAACTTCCTTAAACCCCCACCTTCCCCAGGACTAATTAATACTTATTTAAATTGAAACTGGGAATAAAACTAAATCTCAGTGCAAAAAAAGACACATGCAGCGTTAACCGATGATGAGTATAAGGTAAAAATAAGGCAAGGATTAAAGAAATAAGAGGAAAGGAAAAAGCAGTGGTTCAGAAAGTACAAAGTCATTTGTTCTGGTCTTTGGGGGACTTTTTTGTTGCATAAGGACTCAGGAAAGCCAACTAGATTTGATAAATAGACTCCTTTGCTTCTTTTCTATATAAGTTTTTATTTCCTTGACGAGTCCAGTAAGTCCCATATCTGTTCCTCACCTGTTGGAAGACATTTTGTTGTACCCTACTGCATTTTAAAGCAGCGAGCTATATGGTGTTTTACAGCAGTTTTGAAACACCGATTCTGCAATATACATTGCTTTTCAGACAATAACCAGTGCTGCTTCAGCCATTTAAAGGGCACTGAGAGAATGGAAATTATAAAGTTTATAATGAGGTTTGTAAAAGTATGCATGGGGTCAGGAAAACAGAGAATGGTTTTTCTCCATCTCCCATAGTACTAGAATTTTGGAGCACCTGACAAAACTGATGGGCAAGAGATTCAGAACAGACCAAAACTCTATTCAACAAGCAATGAAATGGTGGAATTCACTACCAGTGGATGCAGTGATGCCCACACTTTAAAAGGGAAACTCAGACATATTCAGAGAGAGGATAATTCACTACTGGCTGTGTGAATTAAAGTAACCTCCATATAGAGATGCAACAAATCCTTGAACAACAGTACTAGGTAGGGTTGCCAAGTGTATCTTCGCCGGGAGCGGGGGGCGCGCATGCACCACACGCACGTCACCCGGAAGTGACGGGAGGATGTCAGGCACACTGGGGGCGGGGCCATGGCCATACAAGGGAAAACCATAGAGTTTTCCCTTGTATGGCCGTGGCGCCGCCCCCAGCGTGCCCGGCGTGCCCACGTCACTTCCTGGTGATGCGCACGCGGGGGTGGGGTTCCCCCCGCGGCCCGATTCCACGGCGGCAGAAATTGGGCCTCCAAAGCGGGGGTTTACCCCCCACCCACCCCCACTTGGCAGCCCTAGTACTAGGAGGCAACATCAGGGGAAGGCCTTGGCCTCTATGCTGTGGTGGTTGGATCTGGCCACTGTATAAAATAGGAGGCTGAACTAGATGGACCTGTTCCAGCAGTGCTCTTCTTATGTTCTTAAGAATGAAGGACAGGATAGAATGAGTTAAGTGTTCTGATACTTGTATATAAATAAATAAACCCTGGTTAACCACAGTAGTGTTTGTGCTGTTCTCTGTCTTGAGAATAATGAAAGACGTTGTTGTATGCTAGATACAAACACTTTAATATAATTATTTAACATGAAGGCTCCATCTCTTACAACCTTCCAGGTTTTTTGTCTTGTAGCTCCTCTGCCTGTCTTGGATAAACCTTCCAGCTCCTCTCTTAAAGGAACCATAGCCTCATAGCATCTCAGATTGTGTCTGCCTTTTCCATGGTGCAACAATTTAATTTTTCAATATTACTTCTGGTTGTACTATTGCATAAGGAACCTCTTGGCAAAGTCTTCATTACATTTCAAAAGTAAACCAGTTTTAAACTGAGCAAGCCCACTTTGAGTGCCATCTAGTGGGAAAGAAGGCTATGCATTTAAAATCTAATGAATCTGGCACATGTTCCTCTACAGACAGAAATGGTACAAGACATTTTGGTACCTACTCAAGACAAAAATGTAAAGTGGTGCTCCCTATAGGGTCAAAAGGAAAATGATAAACCGAATAACTTATTTGTTGCTGTCTGTGAACCTAAAACATGGTGGTCTGCCTCCTCTAGGCTCACGGCAAACATCCATTCATAATTATTAAGGAATTCTGGGAATTGTAATTGAGAGACATCTCCAAACATTCCAGAGAGTCGCCAACTGCACCAGAGAGGCATAATTTGCTTTCAGTTCCCTGATGTGCACTTCTCAGCTACGTGGAAACAAATCTTTCTCCTTCAGGCTATTATTTTTTTATTATTATTTATTTATTCTGGGATTTGTATCCCGCCCTACCCATATGGCCCAGGGCGGCAACAGACGGCAAACGCCGGGAATAAAACACACATAACATTAAAAACTTAATAAATACGAACTAAAATTGGTGCTCTACAGTACATTTTAAGAAGGACTCAGGATAGACGAATCTCATTTGCGGCTGATGATATCCAAGTTCGGGACGCCCGAGTGGTGTTCCTCTTCAGGGCAGCGTCTCTCCCTACCCAAGGCCAGGTAGATGGAAAATCGGCCACAGCGATGGTATCGTGGCAGTGGCGGGCGCTCCTCCTCCAAAGCCTGGTGGAAGAGCTCCATCTTGCAGGCCCTGCGGAACTGTACAAGGTCCCGCAGGGCCCGGATCTCCACCGGGAGCTCATTCCACCAGGTAGGAGCCGCCACCGAAAAAGCCCTGGCCTTGGTTTGGGTGAGCTTGATGTCCCGGGGGCCTGGGACCTGAAGGAGGTCCAGGCTCCCAGATCGCAGCGCTCTCGGGGGAACATACGGGAAGAGGCGGTCCCTCAGGTAGGCTGGACCCTGGCCATTCAGGGCTTTAAAGGTGAGCACCAGCACTTTGAAGCGGATAAGCACTACAAAAAGCCAGTGTATACAAGGTAAGTATGTTCATCACACGCTGATCTGACACTTGTTGAGGTAAGTGTTGTTTGAGATCCATTCGTGCTTATAAAAATCAGGACCAGGGGTCGTTTCGTAGAAAAAGAGCTAGGGGAACTCATTAGCATAACTCATAAGCATATGCCACACCCCCTGACAACACCGGAAGTGTGTCATAAGGCCACACACCCCGCCCCCAACGGTCCTGGCTGCCGCCGGCCTTGCAGCTCCACTGCCAAGCCCCATGAGGGGCCCGATGGTGGACCTGCAAGGGCGGCGGGAGTGCAAGGAAGCCCCGCGAAGGCCCTCCCTGGCCCCAGGCAGGCAGGGGTGGGGAGAAGCAGGGAGGAAGCAAAGGACCTATTTGACCAGGACCCTTATTACAGTTCTGTAGGGCCTGTAAAAAGGAGCTGTTCTGCCAGACTTTGGTTGAGGTAGTGGACGTTCAATCATTCTGGACTCCCCTGTCCATAGCCCCTTTCCCAGTGCCCTTACTGTTCTGGATACTACTTGGGCACTGGAGTTCCTTGGGGTAACTATTCCTGCCTGACATGAGGCATGGGTCTTTGTCATCATCTGTTTCTGTCATCTATTGTTTTATTGTTTCATGGTTTTATGTCATAAGCCTCCCTGAGCCCATTTTGGGGGGTAAGGTTGAGTATAAATTAAATAAATAAATAAATAAATAATAAAGCCACACTTTCCAAGTTGGAGAAAAAAAGAGAGGGCTTCAAATTCAGCAGGTCTGCATTTTACAGAGATGCTCTTTCTTAACCATTGGCTCTAGAATAGTTCTAGTTTTCTGTTTCAGAGGAGATTATGACAATCTGAACAGTCATCAAAGGCCTAACACTATTCTCAAAAGATATTTTAGTAAGCTACTTTTTCAGAAGTAACTCTTCAATTGAAACTGGAAAGTCCAAAGGAAGGAAAGATCTCCATACAAGCACCCTGCTCCAGGAAAAAAACAAACAAAACAAGTATGACAAACCAAAGAATTGTTGATTGTACTTTTTCATGAACTCAACATCCATGGACTTCGGGCAAGCAGAATTTTACAAGTCACTAACCAAATAATTTATTAAATGTGCCATCAAACTCACCACAGTAAGAATGAATTCACTTTGGCAGTTTGTTCCTGCCATTGGAAATATTACTGTTTTTCCCCTCCAGAGCTGGTTCTACTACTCAGGATGAAAAAGAGCTAGGGCTGCGGTCACACACACTAAATAATCCACTTTCAATCCACTTTCAACCTGGATTTTTACTGTGTAAACTCGCAAAATTCAGTTGGAAAGTGCATTGAAAGTGGCTTATTTAGTGTGTGTGACCGCAGCCTAGGAATGGGTCACAGCATTTTAATTCCAGTTTCAGTTGGTAAGAACAGTTGAGAAGTATGGACAACTTTCTGAGCTTGGTGGATTTTGCATTGAAGTGGAAGTCCCTACTGCCCAGTATAGTGCTAAGTTCCCACCAGTCATTAATCAATCCTAACACCATTCCCCAAGTCTTAGGTCTGATTTTGTTCAAACAGGCAACCATGTCAATGACCACTTCACAACTAACAGACTGGAGATTCTTTTGCCTAGTGAGTTTTTTGTGTGCATATGGCTCACTATGCAGACCTTCTGGTTTTTCAGCACATCTCTGAAAGTTGCCTCCTTTCCAACCAGGATCTTTCAGGTCTTGAAAATCAGGTGTTGAAAATTGCTCCAAAATACCCCCCCCTCTCAAAAATCAAAGAGTCAGAATCTGGGAGATCCAGGTTTGAATTCCCACTCTACCATGGAAACTTTGCTAGGTGACCTTTGGCCAGCCACACTCTCAGCCTAGCGTACCCTCACAGGGTTGTTGTGAAGATAAAATGGAGGCGGGGAAAATAATGTCAGTTGCTTTGGGTCCCCACTGAGAAGAAAGGTGGGTGTCAATTAAGTAAATAAATAATAAATTATCTATAACAATGGAATGCTTCACATTTTATTTGGGTTCATCTCATCCATGCATGATCTTAGACACAAAGGTCTTTCAATCTAATCTGAGCAGTGAAGATTCTCGTCTGCTTTTCCAGACTCCAAGGGGATCTTCCCAATCTTGCCAACCAAGTAATTCATTAAGGGAAGGAAGGAAGGAAGGAAGAGTTCCATCTGGCATAGCTGTATTATAGAGCTCCACCTCTGCACTTCAGGCAGATACGTAGGAGGTAGAATTGTCTAAGGACTATGGATTAGTCAATGGAGAAGACAGAGAATGTGTGCTCTGCTGTGACTAATGGCTTTTCTCCGGTCCCAGTAAGCAAACAGAATAGCAAAGTGCTCATCAAGTAAAGATGCTAAATGGCATGCTAAAAAAAGAAACTTGGAAAGAAAGAATGTACAGGAAACCCAGAAAGCACAGCTCTATAATCAGCATGACATTAGAGTTATTTTTTCATTTCACTGGGAAAGGCATGAAGGAATACAAGAGAGACATCCCCCCGTATTTGGCGAAGTAAAATAAGAAAGTCATTAAAAACGCAAGAATATAAAACTGATTAGCCTTTTGGGAGAAATAGAAGACGGAGCAAGTTAACAGCATGATAATAGGTGGCAACCTGCCACATAATTTATAATAAATAGTAACACCAAATGCATGCGATACATAAACATTCATTAATGTTTGCAGATATTGTGCTGCGATATCATTAGTGTTTTACTATGGCAATTATGCTTCCAACAACTCAGGCTGCTTATTCTGGCAACGATTATGATTATGGCACAAAAAGGGTAACTCCTCCAATTGATTTCTATACAGGGACACTGGTTTCCCTATAATTCTGCTTCAAATGTTAACAAATTATGCACTTGGGTTAATCTTGTACTTAGATGTAATGTGAAGAAGAGCACAGACATTGTATAACTTCTTTCACATTTCAGATACAGCTCTATGGCAAGTTGTGTAAATTAAGTCTTCACTATTATGGTACAGAAAGTAATTTTAAATTAATATATTTTTTTAAAAAAAAACAACTTAAGGAAGTCTATTTAACATATTCTCCCCACTTCTCCCAAATTTCCAAAAAAACAGGCTTGATTCTTACCCTCTTAATTGTGCCTCCCCCAAGCATGCCACCACCGATTCAAGCACAGAATCATGTGGCAGACACCACTGGGACTTCTGGGGTTTTCTCCCACTTCCTGGTGGGAGTGAATGGGCCAATCATCTTTGGTAAACAGTGGCCTTTTTATCTTTTTTTTTTTACAAAAAAAATCTGCACAGCCAATCAGATTTCCAATGGCCAATCAGAAGCCCTCCTGGGCAAAAGCCCAACTTGGTCACACCCACTTCATAAAAACACTTGATGGGCACCAAGATAGATGTTGGTACCACACTGGGGATGCCTGTCCTAGGTTGTGGCTTTTGCAGACCCTCAAATGTGCTGACTCCTAATATTGCATTCTCACAAGATTTGTCCCACATAGAGTTATTGACATGTAAGGAGAAAGCATACCAGAGAAGTCACATGTGAAAACTGTGATAAACAGAAAAACAACTGAACCTTAAACCTGTTTTAGAGTATTCAGCATGATTATATTTGGGGGAGGGGGGAAGATACAGGAAGGAAAACCTGCGCTTCCTAAGAAAAAACACTGGTGTCTCTGGCTTTGGAAAATGTCCTTCAGTCTTTCCACTTGAGACACATTATATTTCATTGTGGAATTACCTTTCAAAGAAGATCTAAGTTTTTTATGAACCTAAAATCCTGCATTACTACAGAAGTAATTTCTGGGCAGAAGTAATGTGCGGTGTCTTTGGTGACCTATTTGCATTTAAATTTATATCTGCTCATTCTTTTCTCAACTGAGCACTAATATTTATATAAGCATTTAATGTATCTTAATATATACATATTATATATAATATTGATCTCCAGTTATATCAATGCAATCTTCTTTACACAGTGCTGTTATAATCATAGCATTCAGAGCTTGTGCACAAGTTTAGTTCACACAACTTTAAGAAAAGATTTTTTTTAAAAACAGAGATTGGAAATGTTATGTTAAGCTGCAAATGTATTACGTATATACTCTGCAGAGTAATGTAATTGGTTTCCCAGAGCACATTCCTACTAGTATGGGTTTCATAACTCATAGAAATATCACAGTCGTTCAGATGATAGGCACTCGTTAATTCTCATAAGAATTAAGGGAACTATGGAAGTTATTTTTCTTCATCAGAGCCAAGACAGTCAACCAAATCCATCTAGAAGGTAAACACATGGAAGCAGATCCCTGCGGATCCCAAGAGAGAAGCGTGCAGACAGAAGCGGAGGATACCGTTTCATCCCCAGGTCAGCTGCTGGAGATATATACACACAGTTTCAGTCAAAAAAGTCAACAACAGTACCAATCATCTGTGCAGGGAAGGCTAAATTTAGTCTCCCCTCCCCAGTTCAACTAAAAATTAAATTAAATATTATCATGCACACTCTGAACTGCAGCACTCCTACAGCAGGCCAATATTCCATTAAGTACCTACCATGCAACCAAATCTTACGAATATTAACATGGTTTCCTCCTGCTGCAGGGGAGTCTTCTTAGAAGGTACCCACTGGATCTAACTCAGTGGAAAGAGACTTACAGTGAAGAGAAGAAGAGATTGGATTTATACCCCGCCCTTCACTACCCAAAGGTGCCTCAGAGCGGCTTACAACCTCCTTTCCCTTCCCTCCCCATAACAGACACCCTGTGAGGTGGGTGGGGCTGAGAGAGCTCTTGACAGAAACTGCTCTTTTTCAAGAACAGCTCTTATCAGAGCTACGGCTTGCCCAAGGTCATCCAGCCAGGTGCAAGTGGAGGAGTGGGGAATCAAACCCGGTTCTCCCAGATTAGAGTCCGTGCACTTAACCACTACACCAAACAGAATTACACCCTTTTAAGAATGTAAGAAAAGCCCTGCTGGATCAGACCAGTGGTCTATCTGATCCATCTTACCATTTCATGCAGTGGCTAGCCAGTAGCCTGGGAGGGCCAACAACTAGGACAGAGAAGGCGAAGCCAAGGCTCCCCTCCAAGCACTGGTATTCAGAGAGTTGCTGTCTGTAAATGTTGAAACTGCCTTTGGTTGCCATGGCTAGTGGCCATCTCTTCTCAGTCTCCCTGCTAGCAGCCTGCAGCAGTGCAGGGCCTACGAAGAATCCACAGAACCAGGCCAGGACAACCCTGGATTAGAGCTCTAGAAACAGCTTAGTTAAGTATTGTTGTTATTCCTTATTCCAATAGCCAAGTTGCCAGCCCTACAGTTACTGTTAATAAAGAGGCCTTTGGCAAAACGGAACAGGGTATTTGTTGTTCACTCTGCTACACAAACAAAAGTAGAGGTTTTAACAGGAGCAGATATTCAGCCCCTAGCTAATGTACTGTTTTTAAGATTCTCTTTGACAGAACACAGCTTAACTCATGTATTCTTTATCTGTTTTCCTTGTGAAAATGTGCATCCAATTTGTTATCTACATTATTTATCCTAGATGCAGCTACATTAGCAACATCTTGAAGGAGAGAAAAAACAATTCAGGGGCTTCAGGAAGTGGAGATAAAAAAATGGATAAAGGAAGAAAACCATAAACTGTCTAAATATAAAGGGTACAAGAGGAAGTTCCCGAGGAAAAAGAAACTGATCTCCTATTGTCTTGAGATCCCAGCGCAGTAAGTTAAGATGTATACGAAGTCATAATCTTTAAACACACCATTTCCTTCCCACTGTTCCTTAAAGCAAAGAAACTGATTAAACATCCGGCCGCACTCGGCAAGCCCTTGCATGGCATCACTTGCTTCCAAGACTGAGCAAGGTCATTCACATGTTAAATTGCTGTTCTCTGCATGACGGCAAAAGCGAATCACTAACATCATGCTCTGGGAGTTTGAAACCAGCTGTAGAAGCATCAAAACACAAATTTGTTTACCAAAAAAAAAACAAAAAAACACTGCTTCTCAGCTACGCAGGGTACAAACATAGGCATCTGTTTTCAAGGCGCTTGATTCCTGTTTTTAGGGCACTGCATCCTCATATTGTGCATTTGTTTAGCTGTGAACTTCTCCGAGACTCCATCATGTTCTTTTTCTTCTTTCCCACAGCCTTTTCCCTGGCAGTTTCAGCCATTTTAAGGGTGATAGCTTGTGAGGCTCCTTATTTGCTCCTCCATTGCCAGGTGATGCCTGTTGGTGGGAGGGCCCACAAGACCTCAGAGCCACCACCAGACACCTCTGTACTAACCTTAATCAGAATGAATGTGAACCTGGTTTCCTTTCAGCCAGGGTTTACAAGCCAGCATTATGCCATGGTTGCAATTGGGACTCTGGTGAACATAAGAAGAGCCCAGCTGGATCAGGCCAGTGGGCCATTTAGTTCAGCAACCTGACTCAGACAGTGGCTAACCAGTTCCTCTGGATGGCCCACAACAGGGCATAGAGGCTGAGGCCTTCCCTTAATGTTGCCTCCTGGCTCTGGGATTCATAGGCTTAGCACTTAGAATGTGGAGGTTAGAGAACGTTTTATTATTCCTGGAAGTCTGTAAGATTTAAACAATCCTATTCTGCTTTTTCACCTAGGGTTGGCAGCACTGGGTTGGGAAATACCTGGAGATGTGGGGGATGGAGCCCGAGGAGGGTGGGGTTTGGGGAAGGGAAAGACTTCAATGGGGTAAAATGCCATACAGTCCACCCTACAAAGCAGCCCTTTACTCCAGGTGAATTTGCCTGAAGATTAGCTGTAATCCCAAGAGATCTCCAGTCACCATGTGGAGATGGCAACCTTTTTTTAAACCTCATTTTAAAGGATGTCTTTAAATGCCGTTGGGAAGAAGCAGGGGCTTCTTGCCTGCACTCTAAGACTTGGAATGCAGACGTCCGTGGCCTCCCCCCACCTCTCCCCAGCAGCATTTAAACACTCCTGGGGAGAGGTGGGGGCGCCGTTCCCCAATGTGATTATGTCACTTCTATGTGACATCATCACGTTAGGGACTCCCCACCCCCTCCTGTAACACCCCCCAAAGTCCCCCGTTGGAGACTTTGAGGGGACCCGCCAACCCTACCAGCATCAAGTCTCACACACTCACCAACCAGTTCCTCTGGTCGGCCAACAAGAGAGCATAGAGACCAAGGCCTTCCCCCGATATTGCCTCCTGGCTGTGGGAAGCAGAGGCTTCATGCTTCACACATACAAGATCAAGATTTGTAACTGAGACATTTAAAATACAAAAAAAAATTTGAAAACTAACTTTGGTTAGTGTTCACTCCACTTTCTGAGCTGACAGGGCTCTAGTCACACCTAGTAATGACCAATTAGGTTACCAACTGGAAAAAAGCCACTCAAAAGGGGCTGCCAAGGAAAACTGGCAAAAATGATTTTGAACCTGGGAATCTTCCAACACCTACACACTATCGGATCAACAGGGTTTAGTTTACAAGGTGCTAATGGAGATTTGGTAGGTACTTTACTGAGCTCCTATGCATGACTAATCAGGATAAACCATTGGCATTGCGCATAATTTACGGGGAAGACTGGTTTGTTGGAGGTGACATGAATGAAGGTCTGCTGTAAATAAGCTGGAGAAGGAAGGGGAAGCGCAGGAGCCCAGGTCTGCTGCTCTTCATCATGTGAACTTTGACAAGTTCTCTTCATTTTCCTTTCAGCTCCCTATTCTATAGAAAATAAATTTACTTCCTTTTAATAGTTTGATGCTTTAAACTTTTGAGTGGTTTATATGGATCTTAATCTGTCACCCATCTCTGATGTCAGTGGCACAGGAGAAAGGACAGGCTTATAATTGTTTTAAATAAAAATAAGTAAAGAAATACATAAATTGCTAGAAAACGTTTAAGATTTCTTCCATTCACTTTTTCATGTCTTGTATGGTCCTCTTATAAAGAGCAACAATAAACCCTGGTATTTTTGGCCACTGTGTGACAGAGTGTTGGACTGGATGGGCCATTGGCCTGATCCAGCATTGGCTTCTCTAATGTTCTTATGTTCATCTGAATCTTGGGACAGTTATAACAGCTGGAATGAAAGTCCGTTTGAGAAAATAATGGGGGAAATGTACAAATTCACAGCTACTGGTGCTGAGACACCACAGAAAGCTTTACAGTCAGAACTAAAAGTCACAGACACACAGACTCTCCAAACTTGTCCAGTCGAGATGAATTAGAACCTTTTTTTTAAAATGGTGGTGCAGTGTCTGTTCTTGCACTAAGCCAATTATACTTGCTGATATTTATGTATATGTTTTGTGCCCTAAGGAAAGATACATATCTCTTTACTATAGCAGATTCTGTTCAATTAGTCGGGCATAGGTTCCATGGGACTCATATGGCTTAAATCCAAGTTTCCTTGTTTTTTTTAAAATGGATTAAAATACATACAGTTACTGCTGCTGCTGTGGCTGTTATTAAGGCAGATTTTATATAAGCAAACCCTAACCTCTAGGGCTGCACTGATTGCACTGGTTACCTGTTTGCTGTGGGGCTCAATTCAAAGAGCTGGTTGTTACCTTTAAAGCCCTTCATGGCCTAGGGCCTCCATACTAATTGAATTGTATCTTCTGGTATACTCCCACATGCCAGTTATGCTCCTCAGACTGTTGGAATATGCAAGGTCTGTTGTGCATAGACAGAGAAGATGACAAGAACATCCTGCAGGGGGCAGCAGAAGGGACAACTAGTTAGCATAGTGAGATTGGGGTCCTTCTGCTATTTTCAAATGCTCTCCTTTCTGTCTCTTGATTGGCTCAGTTAGGTCTTCTTCCTGCTCCTGCTGAGAACTCTTAGTCTGCTTACTCTCTCCAAGCTAGACAGACTTCTCTGTCTACTCTTTCTTACAAAGTTTGTTCTCTTCTTAATAAACCAACTTTATTCTTTAAACAGCTTGTGCTCTGCATTACTGCACATCTACACTCTGCCAACAGGGTTCTGGGCCCAGCATGAGCCCTTCAGCTGTGAAAGAAAAAAGTTAGATACCTCAGTAGGCATAAGAAGAAAGATGGTGGCTTCCTGCAGTATTCAGTACAGTTACCTACTAGATAGGCTTACAGAAGGCAACTATTTGATATGAAACGGAAGAGTGAATGAAGAGACTGTGGCACATTTTTCAAACCCCCTGACCAAGAAATGATGATTCAGCAAAGCAAAGAGGCTGGGACACTGACAACAAGAAGGAAAGAGGGGCCATGATAAAGGATTTGACTGATAGGGACGTTCTAAGAGTGATTCAAATGCAAACTGTTAAGGCTGCATGGTCTGAATTGGCTTTATGTAAATTTGTCTCTGAAAAGCCAGCTCTACATACAAAAGAGACTGTTTAGCACTAAGATGTCAGAAGGGGGTAATTTGCGGGACCATATAGATGAAATGTTTAGTCTAATTCAACAGTTAGGAAGCACTGGGAAAGAGATTGCAGACCAGGACTTGGTTGTGTTGCTGTTAATTAGCCTGCCAAAGGCCCCAGTCACACTGGGGGAAAAGGCGTGGCTAAAGTGCGGCTTTTGTGAGCCACATCAAAAGAGAAGTGCGGCAGTGGGATCAGACAGATCCCCCCAGCCACCGCGCAGTTCCTCCACGGCATGATCAGGTGCCAGGGGAAGCCATGAACCGCAGAGCGAGGCGAGCTCACTGCGCATGCACAGGACCTTGCATGCTGTGGGAGAGACGGGCGCGCCGGTGATCGCACGGCCATCCCTGCTGCTGATTTTTTGGTAAGTACTAGTGTTTTGTAGGGTTTTTTTGATCCACATCTTCGGCCGGAAGAGACAGATCGGGGATGGGTGCACGCCACTTCCCAGATGTTGTGGTGTGATCGCGCCCACTTGATGCGCCCCCGATCCTTCCCTCTTGCGGATCAAAGCCTCCCGTGTGACCGGGGCCAAAGTCTTATGAAAATGCTGTGTCTCAAATTGAAGCAAAAGGAGGATGGTCTCTCACAGAAGTAATAAACCAACTTGAGCAGACATACAAACACTGACAATTTGAGGAATTCAACAAGAAATCTGAACCAAATGTTGATAAAGTAGCTCTAAATGTAAACAGCAAGAGTAAGATAATTTGTCATTTATGTGGAAAACCAGAGCACATTAAAAGAAACGGCAGTACTTTTAAGCAAAAAGGTGCCTTTACAAAAGAAAAAGAAGCAGAGAATTCCAAGCAGCCACCATTGAAAAAGTGTTTTATATTGACCCAAGGAGCTACCAAAAGGCACACTTGGTATTTAGATGGTATGCACAATGCACACGTGTGCACATAAAGACTTCTTTGAGACACTAAATGAAGAAAGGAAAGGAGAGAGACATTAAGTGTGGCAGACCGGAGATCTGTGACTGCAGAAGGGGTTGGCTCAGGAACAGTAAAATGCAAGCTCCCAGATGGACAAATCAGAGAGGTCCTCATTAAAAATTGCCTGCATGTGCCACAATTAGCAGCCAATAAGGGTACTTGCAAAAAGAGGAATGGTCATATTGTTTGGAGAAAAATGTTTTATTTAGTAAAAGGGAGAATGGATTGCATATAAAGACCACCTTTCTACATGGAGAAATAAAAGAGGAAGTTTTCTTAACTGTGGCATATATTATACTGAAATAGTGTGAATAGCCCTACAGGTCACTCAGTGAGCTTCATGACAAAGTAGGGACTTGAATCCTGGTCTTCCTAGCTAGACAGTCTAAGGACTAGTCCTTGATGTACGTATCCTACTGTACTACAGTGACTCACACCAATTCTTGGAATCCCTGGCACCTTCTCTTTACCCTTGAGTGACCTTTAGGGCATGCTTCACCCGCCACTTCCCCCATTCTTCACCCAATATGTAGCCAGGATTGCCTTCCAACAAGAGAGAAGGTGACAACACTACCTGGAAAGGACCAATAAACCCACCAGTTATGCCTTCAGAACCATAAAGAAGGACTCCAGTGGGTATAACCAGAAATGTGTTGTTGTTTTTTTTAAAAAAAACACTAATATTTTTACCACCCTTAGATTCAAGTCCAGTAGACCTTAGACACCAACTAGATTTTTGGGCTATGAGGTTTCGGGAGTCAAAACACCAATTTTGACTCTCAAGAGCTCATACCTCAAAAGTCTTGTTGGTCTTTAAGGTGCTACTAAACTTGAATTGAGTTGTTCTACTGCAGACCAACACAGCTGCCATCTGAGACCATTTTCAGCACAATAAGTAGTCACTGTGAGTGTATCAAAAGATTCCCCCCCACACACACTACATTTCTTGCTGAAAAGGTCGTTACACAACACTGTTCTGGGTAGTCCATGCATGACACAGTTCAGCTAAAACAGATTAGCGTAATTTTATGAAAGAAACATTCAATTACTAGGTTGCACTGTACTGGGAGACTTTGACTCTGATTTATCCTGGAGTTGAAGCCCTGATAATCTATGTGCTAAATTCATCCTGGTGGATAATAGAAAATTCTGCTCCATTTCCCCTGGGACTTCATGCTCATTAGTCACAGCTACCAATTAAAAGCTTTGTTAGAAAACCAGAGGAATGCGACAGAGCACATGTACAGACCAGGAACCTTCTTTCAGACCCAGCATGGATGAGTGGCTTTGTATGGGGCGCCAAAAATCACATTAGTAGGTCGTGTGCATCAGCATGCAAGATCGACAAAAGAAATGATTTTTTTTTAAGTCAGCACAACTCTTTTATATAATGACCAGTAACAGTTAAAAGATTTTGCATTTCCTTATAACTACAACTAAAGTTAATTTTTTAAAGAGAAAGAGAAGAGGGATATATTCTAATAAAAAACCTGTAAATCTAACAAACCAGCTCTTCTCTTTGTCTTAGTAGATCTCTTGCCCAACAAAGGTGAAGTTGGAGTTAATGCCCCAGCCAACTGCTGATGAACTAGATCAACAACTATTTTTGCAAGGGATTATTGGCATTATAAAGCAGTGTCAAATGTCCCTAACAGTAACTATTAATTAAGAAAATAATAGGATTCAGCGTCTATGTTCCGATCATGCCGCCAAGTGACTCCATCTCAATCCAAGAACCCATAATGGGGCTCAACAAAACACAAAGGCTCCTGGGAGAGATTAAAATGTATAATACTCAGCCTCAAAAAATAGAATAGCTGGCAGCAGGTCATTCAGCGAGGCATATTAGTATGGCCACTTTTAAAAAATGATGCCACAGTATTATTTTATCACTTCCAAATGTTAACCTATTGCTTCCAAAAACTAACTTTTTTATTATGGGTTTAAATTCTCAGATTACTTTTGCCATGAAGTGAAGCAGAAGCAATAATGCCCGTCTTTCAACTTAAATATTCATTTGTGGAAATCAAGTGCAGTCTAATAGCAATGCTTTGGCATATATTCTGCATTACTGAAATATTATTCTCTAACATATTCTATTTCATGACAGATATCATAACAAATCATGAGCATTACCCTGTGGTGGAAGCATTGTGGAAATGTACATGGAAGATAAACAGTCGCTGCAAGAAATAAGGAGAGAGGGAAGCTGAAGAGAAGCAGAAATTCTATGCACTGTAGGCTCTTATAGCTAGTTTTTAATGCACTATTGTCTACGAGAGGGAGTTGTGATGAGGGATAAGCCTGGACCAGTAGGGTTGCCAACTCTGGGTTGGGAAATTCCTGCAGGATTGGGTGTGTGTGTGCAGGCCCATAGCCATGGCAGGCATTTGGGGGCAATGTCCCCCACAGATGAGCACCACCCCCTTGGACACAATTTTTTTTTTTAAATGTTAGATACATGTGGGGTTTCCAAAATGACGCCAGGAAAGCTTCAGTCTCTTTTTCCCTCCAGGTTGAGAAATAAATATGGTTTTAAAAATGCAAATAAAATACAATAAAATTACAAAAAGTAAAATAAAATTGTAAAATGCAAGAGAGAGTCACAGATCCCCCCCCCAGCCTCCAAGTGAAAGGACTAGAGGAGGACTAGAGGTCACAGTGGACCCAGAGCTGCTGCTTCTGCTGCTGCGAGTCCAAGAGGAACAGCAGGTATAGCCTGGGTGCCCCCCCCTGGATTTCCCCACACTCCACCAACCAAACTTTTCTGGCTATGCCCCTGGGGGGGTGGAGCCTGGGGTGGGCCCAAGAACACAGACCCAGAAAGCTCAGCTCCCCCTAAGGTTTCCAGCTCATGCTCTAGAAGTCCCTGACAGTGTACAGAACACGGCAGACTGGCCATCTCCTTCTGTGGGAGTCTCCCCTCCCATAGTCACCATGGGATGTAAGTACAATTACTATTCTGAAAATCCATACCTCAGTTCATTTTTTGCAGTTCTAATATTATCATGGTTTGTTGCCCTTTTTTAAAAATGTGTTCTTCACAGGCAAAACGGTAAGAACTAGAACCGAGTCAACAAGCCGGACTTAATTTCAACAACTTTTTGGAAAGGTGAAGTATGAAGGTGCATCAAAGTGTTAGCTCTAGAAGAGATAACATATCAGCCTGTAACTGGTACAACTAGGTGACACCCCTGACCTGCCACATTGTACTGGCAATTAAAATGTTGGTGTATGGCAAGAGAAAGAGCAGTGGCCCAAGGGTAAAATGTGAGAGTAGTCCTGTACATGTCTATGTACATGACCAATGTGCATACATGGAGAGCAGGGAACAAGTACACTGATTCCTCCTAACTTCTATACAGGCTCATTTGAAAAGCAACATTCCTAATCATAGGGATAGAGCCTGTATGCACACAATATGTACACACATTGGTGCTGTGCCTACAGGTGGCAAACAGATGGGGGTAGGTGCAGTGCAGTCCATTGCATGCAAGCTACCTCCCAATCCCATTCTCTCTTTGTATGTGTTGTTGTTGTTGTTGTTCAGTTGCACAGTCGAGTCCGACTCTTCGCGACCCCATGGACCAGCTCCCGCCAGGCCCTCCTGTCTTCCGCCGTCCTCTGAAGTTGGCTCAATTTCATGTTCGTTGCATCGATGACACTGTCTAACCATCTCATCCTTTGCCGTCCCCGTCTTCTTTGACCTTCAATCTTTCCCAGCATCAGGGTCTTCTCCAGTGAGTGCTCCCTTCTCATTTGGTGGCCAAAGTATTTGAGCTTCAGTTTCATTATCTGGCCTTCCAGGGAACAGTCAGGGTTGATTTCTTTTAGGATTGACTGATTTGATCTTCTTGCAGTCCAAGGGACTCTCAAGAGTCTTCTCCAGCACCATAGTTTGAAAGAATCTATTCTTCGGCGCTGGGCCTTCCTTATAGTCCAACTCTCACAGCCATACATGACTACTGGGAATGGCCCTGTACAAATATATGTCTGCATATAAGGCTTATATATCCATAAGCAAACAAAGCACTGTGCAAGTTCTGAACTGTGTGACGAATTGGTGAGTTTCTGGAGCAGCTTTCCTGGTCATGCCAAGTTGCTCTGTACCACAGCACCACAGCATCACAAGAAAGATAGTATACTGCCAGTGCCTTGTGAATAGGCCACCATACCCCCTCATCCCCCCACTCATTCAGAATGAAGCCAACAGGAGGGATTCATTTACTCTCAGTGCTATCACCATGTAGACAAAATCTGATTACTATGTGGTGCCATGACATCAACACACTAGCTGTTGTCACAGATAACCAGTATCATGGAATCAGCAAGAAGAAGTAAAATGGTTTCAGGGAGAAGGTATACCTACAGATTTTGGTATTTGGCAATATGAAGGTCAGTATTTTGTATATACATACCTGCCCCCGTTCATGACATTTTGGAATGAAACACTGTATGATAATGCATTGGTTTCATGTAGATATAAATGTATGCGTATATAAATTGTGTGTCTGTGCATGTACTGCTAAAAACGTCATCTTTAGGATAGGACTTGGGCATCATTTGTCCCCTTTCATGCCCAAATAATTTGCCTGCAAAATTTCTGATGGTTCATTGGCAAAATATACATAAGATAAAAATAGAAAACACTAGACTGTTGGGAGTTCTGGTGCTCATGTATAGCTTCTGCATGTACAACCTTCCCTATTGACTTCAGTGGTAGGGCAAATGCAAATGGCATGCATGCTCAGAGGTGCCCTTGCAGGTCAGTTAACAAAGAAGTCATGTGCAGATTATCTCTTTTAACCAGTGGCCATCATCACATGTCTTTTAGCATCAACTGTGTAAAAAGTGTATGTGGAACAGTAAAGTAGGAACGGAGACTGAGGAATACTGAGCAGGCCTTTCCTCAATTTTTATACATCCTTACAAAAGGGCCATAAGACCCCAAAAGATACTGGACATTTTATGGAAGCAGAATGTATCCTTTTTAAACTTGGCTGAACCATGTAAACTGGCAATAAAGACTTTATAGTATACCATATTTGTATACTGCACCTGTTTTCCACAAACTGTATCTTTGCACCTCAGTCAGACTTTATCACAGCAGCTGTAATTTGCACCGACACAGCATAATGTTCCCACCAGAACAGAGGACTGTCTGACATGGCATGTTTTCTCACATTTGTTTTTTCACCTTGTCCAAAAATTTTCCTGAAGATTAATTAGCTGGGGTGGGTGGGAAATCTGTGGCTCACCAAATATGAAGGACATTTTCACACCTCAGGCTAAGCTTTTTTTCTCTTTAAATTGTTCTGTAATGCAAATATAAAACCTGGATTGGTAAGAAAGTACATGAGAGCTCACTTCAAGCAGAAGTTCTGTAATAAAGGGTGTTTTGCCCCACTGCTGTTGGAAAAGGCCTAAAAATACTACTGAACCACATGGCAGATGTGCTAAATGGAGGCATGCTGAGGACTTTGGGGGGTGGAATCTGTTAAGCAGAAAATATGGTTTGCCTCATGAGCAGGGTTATGTCAAGACAGTATGAATCTGGCTTGCTTATAATGCGTAAAAATACTGATGGCAAACCTGCTTTGGATATGACAAAATGTTGATGTATGAGTATGATTACTTCAGGAGTTGTTTTGCTTTATAATCAGGCATAGATCAGGAAGAGATACTTCCCTTCAGAGGAGGTGGAAGAATACGCTGTTTCTTTAGTGCCATTTGCCTGGTGGGGGTGGGGGATTCCCTGATTTTGCGAGCTCCTGCCCGCCACTGGCCAGCTGGCTGGAGAGAGGGAATTCTTCCCCAAACAGCAATGTTGCACGTGATGTGCCTGCATCACCTGGAAGTGATGTCAGCACATTGGCAACATTGGGGGGTGATCCTCAGGCTTTTGGGCAAAACTCTATGGTTTGATGCCGATTTTTACCATAGAGTTTTGCCCAAAATCCAGAGCACCGTGTGCAATGTCACTGTTTCAGGGGGAATGGGGGGTGATGTCACTTCCCACTCCCGGAACATTGAGTTTTTTGGTGATTCTTAGAGGGTTTTTTTTTTTACCAGAAGTGACATGATACACAGCTGGTGTGGCAGTTTTTTACCCTGGGGGGGTAGGGGTATGGGACCACTAAGCATGCTTCAGATCCTTGTTCTGATATCAGGGAAACAGACTGCTTAAGCTAGGGTTGCCAGGTCGACTTACCCTGCCAGCCGAGGTTGGGAGGCAGCTTTCTGGGAGTGCAGTGGGTGAAGTGACATCACTGACACAATGACATCACAAGGAAGTGACATCATCACCCCGTGTGTGTCGCACAGTGACGTTCTAGCATTTGGGGCAAAACCCTATGGTAACCATAGAGGTTTGCCCAAAATGCTTAGAGTGTCACCATGTGACATCCCCAGCGTGATGATGTAACTTCTGTGTGATGTAATTGAGTTGATGACGCTGCCGCACGAGGAGGCTGTTTGGGGGTGGGACTTCCCCCACCAGCCAGCTGGCCAGTGGTGGGCTGAAGCCCTGAAAATCACCTAGACCAGGGGTCTGGCAACCCTAGCTTAAGCTGGATGGTGAAGCAGAGAGTTTTCTGCTGCATTGTAGCTCAAAAACAAAGTAAACAGAATGTGTAATTCCTCAGGAGATGGTGACAGTGTCGAAACCTAATGACTTATCTACTACCACTGAGAAATGGAATTGAGGTAGAGAGCAGAGGAATTCAACTTAGAGAGATAGGGATTTCGAACTTTATCTAACCTTTGGATATATTTGGAATTTTATAATATAATATAACCCGCCTACCTGCCTGGTTGGGCTGTTCCTGTTCCCAGCAGTTATGGGTCTGGCCATGATTAGTGGTGCATGCTGTCAGTTATACATACATATTCCCGAATACATTAATAAGATCTCACATTCAGCAACTTCCTTTCCTAGCTAGGTCATTACAGAAAGAAGGCCCATGACTGTAAAACCCACACCCTTTATAACAATGCCTGCTTTGTTTATTTAACAGAGTCCCCAGAATCACGTCTATATTTTTGGCTACCCTTCCAACAAACCAGCCTCACTGTCACTACTTTGACTGCAGAAGCACACCAGTTTCTGAAATGATAGCTACCTTAGACTGAAATCTTCAATTCCATATTTATTTTCATGTGTTTCTGTATGGTGTGCATTAACTTCTCAGCATTGCACATGGGTTCATCCAATAGTTCCCTGCACAGAAACTGGGCTACTTCTCACTCTGTGAGAACAACGTGGCCTCAAAAATACACACAGTACATTGGACCCAGCTTCAGAAATTCTCTATGCTGAAAGCAATACATAAGAGGCAATAGACTTAATTATTTAAAACTGACTGTGTATATACATATATTTCAATGGTTTACTATGCAACATATTAGTAAACCGGACTTTTATTAAGACTTTAATGGCGAACACTGTTTATATTAAGTACATAAAAATATTTGATGCACATCAAAATTACCATCGCATAAATTTATACAACAGTAAATACCATTAAAAAAAACTTACTTGCAATTTGGTGGTAAAACCAGCCAGAATCACTAGTCAGTGCTGTGACGTAAAGCATCCAAGAACTATATTGCTCAACTCCTTTGAGTGTAGAAGTGTTTCAGGTTTTTTTACACTCCATTTTTCAAGATACCAAAACTTGTAGCCCTTACTTTTTTAGAAGGCCCTTGAGTGGTGATTGTCGGGAATCCCCCCACCCCCGGTATCGTATGGCTGAATATTTGCTCCAGTAGAATCACTGCACTCCTTTTATCTGTAGCGACATTTATCATCACCCGGCTTATGTTATGTTACTGCTACATGCAGACATTTGAATCCAAACGAGACAGGCCTCTTTACATTCTGTGCGTTAAAGGAAAACATGTGGAGGATTTCCTGCTGAGGGCTCCCAGCAGAGGCACAAATTCAAGGGTGTGTGGAAACTACTTGTCAAAGGCTTCTCTTAGTTTGCATCAACAGTATGCAGTGTGCAGTGAAAGGACGAATTCATTACTACTGCTCTTCAAGATAACCCTCTAATAAATCCCCCATTCCCTAAGCAATGTTCAGCTCAAACCAATAAGCCAACAAACCAGGGTAAAGGCTTCCTCTGCGTTCTGTTACCTCTAGCGGAACATTTTCAAAATACCATTGCAAACCCAATACATATGTAGAGACCGAAATGGCAAAACAACGAGTACCTCCATTTATAAAATAATATGTAGCGGCTTCTCCTCCCAGTACCTTATCTATAATCCCACTGCAGGTTACACACACAGCACCTTGTAAAACCAGGGTCTGGAAAATTATTTCTTGAAAGGATTAACGGTATTCCCTCCCCTGCCCCGTCTGCTTCCTGGGCTAAGCATGTTTTACTTTACAAAATGATACCAACAATTCTTGGAATCAAGGAGGATTTTGACATTCACAGAAAATACAGCTCACATCCACCAGCTTCATATGGGGATAATTTCTTTGCACATTCTTTCCCTCATGCAACTGAAAATCACAGTGTATCACTCACATCAAATTAAAAACAGTACCTAATTTTGCATTTCTTGAACACCCATTCATTATCTTGTTCAAACTACTTGTGTAAGCTTGGGGTGGGGGATAAAACCTCGCATCAGTCTTTTCTGATCTTTCTGCATTCACCAATTTCATCCCACCTGCCTTCTTAAACAGGCTCAGGGTAGCATAAATTGCCGTCATGTTCACCCATTTTCACAACTGCCCTGTGGAGAAGGTTACACTGAGACAGAGAGACTTGCAACACAAACTTCCTTTCCTAGCTAGGTCATTACAGAAAGAAAGCCCTTGACTGTAAAACCCACACCCTTTATAACAATGCTTGCTTTGTTTATTTAACAGAGTCCCCAGAATCACATCTATATTTTTGGCTACCCTTCCAACAAACCAGCCTCACTGTCACTACTCTGACTGCAGAAGCACACCAGTTTCTGAAATGATAGCTACCTTAGACTGACATCTTCAGTTCCATATTTATTTTCATGTGTTTTTGTATGGTGTGCATTAACTTCTCAGCATTGCACATGGGTTCATCCAATAGTCCCCTGCACAGAAACTGGGCTACTTCTCAATCTGTGAGAACAACGTGGCCTCAAAAATACACACAGTACATTGGACCCCGCTTCAGGACTTCTCTATGCTGAAGGCAATACATGAGAGGCAACAGACTTAATTATTTAAAACTGACTGCTTATATACATATATTTCAATGGTTTACTATGGAATATATTAGTAAACCAGACTTTTATTAAGACTTTAATGGAGAATAGTGTTTATATTAAGTAGATTAAATTATATTAAGTACAGCCCCCCTGAGTCTGCCTTGACGGGGAGGGCAAGGTACAAATTTGTATAAATAAATAAATAAATAACCCATGCAGACTTAGTCCATTCTGACCCCATGGACCTTCATGGGGACTTAGACTGGAGTAACCACACAGGATCACACTGTGACTGACCCAAAGTCACCCAGTGAGCCTCATGGCTGAGTGGAGATATGAGCCTGGGTCTATCCAATCTAATCCAAGTCCAGCACACTAAAAATTACCCAGCATTGGCATCATGTCTGGGTCTGTCCTTCCAATGAAAATGGAACAACCTGATCTTGTAGTAGTTACAAAAAAAATGAACCACCTCTCCACCTTGAATTTAAATAAAACCAAGGTCCCATGGGAAATCTCTGCATACTGAAGGAATTCTTCCTCTCCCCACTCCTGTTGCAGCCCCAAATGCCCCTGAATTGCTGCTAATGGAGGGATAGGGGACACCCAAGAATAGCAGGAGGAGAAAGTGGAAAGGGAAAATCAGCAAAAGTACCCCACCCTCCTTCTGTTAGCAGAATTTTTCCATGTGATCCATCCCAGTATCTTTATACCAGGGCTTTTTTCAATCTGTAACTTTATTTCACTTTACTTGTTTCATTATAAATTAATTTAAAATACTTATATGCCACCTCTTCACTCTAAGTGCCTGTACAATACATATAATAATATAACCTAAACAAATCTAAACAAAAAAACACACACCAAATAAAAAGACAATAAAAACAGCAGTTGCTAAAAAAAAACCCAAATCATAAAAATCATAGTATGAGAAAAAAGCAGAAAAATGTGGTGTGTGTGTGTTTGTGTGTGGGTGTGGGTGGGTGGGTGCTGAGGAGAGACCAAAACCATATATCAACTAAGTCAAAGGCATCTAGGTCTTGGGCTTGGTGCCAGAAGATAGCAAGAGGTGCAGGAGGAATACACTTCATAGTTGGCTGGGTGACCACTGAGAAGAAGGCCTTATCCCCTGTGGCCTCACCTCAGAAGTCGGGGGCCATGAAGATTATATCTGCAGTGCCTGGGGGCCAGTGGTCCTTTAACTGTTCAGGCCCTAGGCCGTGTAGGGTTTTATGAGCCAAAACTATTACTCTGACTTGGGACCAGAAACAAACAGGCAGCCATCGAAGACCTCTCGCCGCCAGTATAACATGCTGTCTGTAATGTATCCCAGCTAGCAATCTTGCTGCTGCGTTCTGGACTACTTGAAGCTTCAGGGGCAGCCCAAAAGAGAGTGCATCATAGAAAACAAGCCTGGAGGCAACAAGAGCCTGGATCACAGAGACTGTAGCTGGCATACCAGCAGAAATTGGTTAAAGGCAGTAATGTTCCTACTGGTAAAATCTGAGTATTCAGACCAAACACCATCCGCAAGTTCCAACCCTGTTCCTTTAGGGAGATAAATAACAGTGCCTGAGTAGGCTGTCTCCCAATTCCACTGTCAGCACCAGATAACAGCACCTCAGACTCAACGTGAAGACGAGGCATTCCCCCTTTCCCCAGTGCTGTAGTTACTGTCTGTTTATTTTAGTGGTTACATCCCTCCCCTTCCTTCCATCATGGAACATTAGGAGTCCTACATGGAGATCCCAGGAGGTTTTGCATTGAGGCACATACTGGATCCAGACTTGCCTAGCTTCAGCTGGGTTGGAATAACCGTTATCTTCCAACCATACTTCTGAGATTTCTACCAAGATTTTTAGACAAGGGATAAGAACAGTAACACAGTGATGCTCCAGATGAGCAAGGTATGGGATGAGATCCTGTATCATCTTGAGGATCTCCCATTCGGCTCCTCTCAGCCTCAGTAAGTAAAAAAGAAAAAATCAATAATTATAAATGTAAAACCATACATGGTTATCAACAGTGTTCCCTCTAAGCTGAGTTAGTGTGAGCTAGCTCACAGTTTGTTAGCCTCCGGCTCACACATTTTTGTCTCAGCTCAAGAAGGATGCCTCCAGAGCAAACTAATTTATGCAGCAGCCAAATTGCTCGCTCACAACTTCAATGCTGGTGGCTCACAAAGTAGAATTTTTGCTCACAAGACTCCATGGCTTAGAGGGAACATTGGTTATCAATCATATGAATGCCATCCATGAAGTTAGGTTCAGTTGGCAGCCATGTTAGTTTACAGTAGAACATCTATATCTGAGTCCAGTAGCACCTCAGAGATCAACAAGATTGTCAGAGTACAAGTTGCACTTCATCAGACTCTACAGTGAAGGCACTGTGTCTGATGAAGGGAGCTTTGAGTCTCGAAAGCTTTATACCCTGAAATGCTTGTTGTTCTCCAGGGTGCTACTGGACTCAAATGTAGCTGTCCATGAAGCTATTTTACCCCAAAATAGCTCCTGCAACTCTAGACTGGAAATTCACAGAAGGGAGAGATCACGTCTGTCTTTCCCTGCAGTTCATTTTTCTTGTCAAAAATCCTCCCCCAGCTGCTTTTCGCCTCCAGATTCTCATACCTTTTCTCCCATGAGGCAAAAAAGTGGCTTGGAAGGTAAATTATTCTAACCAGAAAAAATGGCCCAGAGGAGGAGTCACGAGTGCCCTCATGCCACAGATTTCGGATCCAGATTGCAGCTTCCACAGCTGCTTCAGGGATGAAAACGAAACAAGTCTTAGGGAAAACATTCATAGGACAGAACAATACATGGACCGAAAAGCAATAATTGCAGAAGACTCTATGGTGAAGGCTCTCCCCCCAAGTCTCAGCGCCTCTCCTCCTGTGTGTTATTTTCCCAGACCTCCGTTAAGCTTTATGTTGTATCAAAAGGCTTCAAACAAAGCAAGGAGTTCCTCAAAGGCAGGGGTCCCCAACAGTGTTTTGTTTATTCTCTCTCACCCCTCTTTCCCAGTGTATTCTTTAATTACCCTTCTTCACCCCTGCACTTGGTCTCCCTCTGTGTACGTGGGTTCACCTCCTGCAGCAGCCATTTTGTCTTTGCTCCCAATACCCTGCGTCAGAATTCCATAGGTGCTCACAGGATCCAAAACGTTGGGGACCCCTTCTCTAAAACAGTAGGCTATTTACAACTAGCTGATGGAGACAAGTTTGTCCCTTCAGATAAGAAAGGGACCATGGCATCTGCTGTGACCACGGCATCTGATGTGTACACTGAAGGTCCCAGGTTCAATCATCTCCAGTTAAAAGGATCAGGCAGTAGCCAATATGAAAAGACCTCAGCCTGAAAGCCTGGAAAGCCAGGCCCAGTAAAACACCATTACCCCGAAAGACCAAGGATCTGAATCAGTATAAATCAGCTTCACGTATTCATGTGTACCTGTCTCCTGCTGAGGACACCCCTTGACTCCAGTGTCTAAGCTGAGCTAGGTATCATAGCCTGCTCTACTTCTAGGTGCTCCTCTCTTTTCTCTGTAGCTACCTGTCCCACATAATTGTGACTGCTTCAATAAGGAAGCACACCAACTGGTGTGTGTCTTCTTCACACAGCTGGCCGTGGAAGTGTTCCCTTAGTACAAAGGTTTGGCATCTAGCCACACGACACAACATCCTTGGTTGCCTTCAGTTTCCAAGCTAAGATTACATTTAGCCAAGTTCTCAGATCAAGATACTAAAGTAAAGAGCTTTTGTAAAGATCCGGGGCTCAATTCTGTAAAAATGGCCAAGGAACAAAAAGAGGCAAATTACTGCTGCAACAACAACAACAAAATACATTGCATGAGGTATTTTGATAGAATATATTTCTTAAATGTAAAAACTTGAGTCTTTTTGTTAGGTCCAGATTTTTCTTTGTTGTCCCTAAGTCTGCCCTATCTCTTCAGATCCCTCCAACAAAATCCAGATTTTCTGTAAAGGCTTTGAATTTTTAAAAGTCTTATCCATATTGGTGCCATTTTCCTTTGGTCACTGTCTGGGCACCCTCTAAGCCGCGGAGTCTCGTGAGCAAAAATCCTATTCTGTGAGCCACTGGCATTAAAGTTGTGAGTGAGCGATTTGGCTGCTGCATAAACTAGTTTGCTCTGGAGCCCTCCTTCCCAAGCTGAGACAAAAATGTGTGAGCCAGATGCTAAAAAACTGTGAGCTAGCTCACACTAACTCAGCTTAGAGGGAACACTGGTCCACACTCCCAAATTTACGAGCAGAGAGGGAGACCAGATGGCCATCAGAGAAGGAAATGAGCAGAAGAACTCTGGGGGGGAGGTGCCAGTGCCACTAGGGTATTCCTCACTCGAAGTGGGAGTGAGGCAGTGTGCCCAGTGTTTGCCAAGCCGCAGCAGAGCATGGAGGAAGCTGGCAGCAGGGAGGAAGTGGCAGGCAGGAGCTCTGGCAGAAAAGGGAGGCTGGAGGTTGGGCTGGCAGCCACACCCCACAATGGGGGTAAGGAAGGGGGTGAAGCCAGAGAAGAGGTGCCCCTCTGAGCACGATGGATGTCCATTACATGAGCCCCACCCAGGAAGAGGGGATTGGAGAGCCCAGTGGCATCCCACCCCAAGACTTAAGCAGCAGGCATGAGGCAGGCCAGGGAGGAAGAGCACGGCTGAGACCCAGAAATGCTGGGAGAGCAACTGGGCTACCACAAGCAGGGGAGAGGGTACAGGGTGCGAACAACTCCCCTCCCCCTGCGCTATCTGAGGCCACAGCCCTGCCAGTTCGCTAAAAGTCATGCCCTGGAGGGCCCTACCTCACCAAGCTTGGACCCAGAACCCCCCGTGTCCTGACAATCACCATCTCACAGCCTCCATTTCCTCCTCTATACTGGCAGAGGGTTTTTTAAATCAGTAATTGCTATAGTGCAATAATGCTATAGTACTATAGTAAGCACCATTTTTTAAAGCCCTCAATAAAATGTGCTGGTGGCCTGGAGGAGGCAAAATGCAGGGCAAATCATGGCTGATGGAGAAAAGTGTGCAGAAAACTCCTGTGTGGTGGATGTTCTATTGCCAATCTGAGTCCTTCTGCATTCACAGAGGCAGTTAATGCAAAATGGAGAATCCCCGCTATGCAGATGCAGCCTGAGATCTGCATTTGCAGATTGCTGTGATAAATCCTCAGTTTGAAGCTTGCGAAGAAGGAGGAGGAGGAGATTGGATTTATACCTTGCCCTTCACTCAGAGCTGCTTACAAACTCCTTTCCCTTCCCCTCCCCACAACAAACATCCTGTGAGGTAGGTGGGGCTGAGAGAGCTCTGACAGAAACTGCTCTTTTCAAGAACACCTCTGTCAGAACTATGGCTTGCCCAAGGTCATCCAGCAGCTGTGAGTGGAGGAGCGGGGAATCAAACCCGGTTCTCTCAGATTAGAGTCCGCGCACTTAACCACTACACCAAACTGGGTCTGAAGACCAAATTTTGTGGGACAAAGTTTTGCTCTGGGTTCTCTTGTGTATGCCTTTGGGAGAACTGCTGTTGCTGGAAGGAACCAGATCTGGAAAGAAAAATCTGCTTTCTTATCTCTTGAATTAGCTATCTTTCTTTAGGAATTTCCCCTCTCCATGGTGTTTTAATAATCTCTTGATTTTATGTCATGCAACATAATTTTTTTTCACAAGAGTCCTGAAGCGAAATAATTACTTGACAAACCTAGACTGCATTTTATTATTAAATGGTGAGTCCTGAGTACTTATGATTACTTGGGGGAGGAGGTGGGAGTTTGACATGCCCACGGGCTGAGCAACAAAGAGGCAAATAAACAGCATCTAAAATTTATTGCTTCTTAAAACGTTTAGTTTAAGCTCTGTTCAGTGCAAAAGGAAGAAGGAGAGAATCTCTGTCTCATAATTCTGGGGTTCAATAATATTGAAAATACATTCCTTCCTCACATACCCAATAAAAGAGATAGAGTGGCCAATAAAATATGATAAGAGACAGAGAAGGGGAAGGAGGAGGTGGTAGAATGCAAAAGAAAGGAATTAGACTCAGTAATGGGGAAGGTCTTAAGGTCACCACTGTACGGAAGAACGCAAGGGGAAGGTGACTGCTGATCCTTTCAGC
This sequence comes from Gekko japonicus, assembly GCF_001447785.1. Classification (NCBI taxonomy): domain Eukaryota; kingdom Metazoa; phylum Chordata; class Lepidosauria; order Squamata; family Gekkonidae; genus Gekko; species Gekko japonicus. Next base: position 1,752,442 of record NW_015168047.1, read on the forward strand.
ATTAGAGCAGCTAGATTTGAATCCAGTAGCTCCTTGGAGACCAACAATATTTTCAGGGTATAAGCTTTGGAGAAGCTGACAAAGAGAGCACTGATCTCGAAAGTGTACACCCAGAAAATCTTGTCGATTTCCAAGGCGCTACTGGACTAACTGTTCTCCTGCAGGCCAACATGGCTGTCCTCTGAAAGCATCTGCAGTACTTGCTCAATGGGAGAGTCGCAGCCGTTTAGAATAGCACAGCGGTGGCCAAACTGCAGCTCAGGAGCCGCATGCGGCCCTTTCACACAGTCTAATTTAATGTTAATAAAAAGCAAATTTGCATAGTTTTCAATAAAAACGTGTGTGTAATATTTGTTCATGTCTTGCAGCTCTCAAGCATCTGACACTTATTCTGTGTGGCTGTTAGGCAAGTTTGGCCACCCCTGGAATCGCTCATGACTCAGCAGAGGCAGGTTGCTTTCCATTTCAGCCAGTAGTTACAATCCTCTGCCGAGCTCAGGAGTGTGCCACTTCCCCTAACAAACCAGGTTTCTCTTTTCTCATCCCAAGTTTTGCCTCGAGCCAAGTCTTTATTTAATAACTATGTCCTTGTGAAGCTCAGGAAGTCTCAGTTGTTCTGGCTGTTCCCACAGCACAATAGCCGCTCAATATAAAAAGAAAAGGATAGGGGAAAGAGAGAAGGCCAGAAAAGAGGTATGTAGAAGAGAAGACTGAACGATTCAAAAACGTTTACTAATTCAAGAAAGGTGAAACATAAAGTGATGGGAGTATGTCACAATTTTTTTTAAAGGTTCATGATCAAACGAGAGACCACCTGTAAGTGAAGAACATCATCTTCACAAAAGGCTAAATAGGAGGAAAATAGGCCATTCCCAACTTCTGGCTCTGTCCAGTCCCATCACTCCATTGCAGCATCCAGGTGCTGCATACGAAGAATCACTCCACTCTTCCCACCCAGGGCTTTCCCACGTCTCATTTTACTTGCTGGTAAGATCCTGTTTCTTCTGGGGGTGGTGGGGGTGGTCTTTTTCCGCATATGTCTTCCTCCCTCTAGTGGCCGATTCAACATCAGACAGGTTTATTCCCAGCATATCTCCCTGTAGTTTCAATCCACAGGGAGATATGCTGGAAATAAACCAGTCTGATACCAAATCAACCACTAGAGGGAACAATACAGCACAGAAAACCCTCCCGAAAGAAACAGGAACTTACCAGCTAATAAAATGAGAATGCAGAAAAGCCCCCAGTTGGGAGAGAAAAAGAAGTTTTGGTCTGGGCCTACCCATCCTCCCCTTCAGCCAGCTTTTGAGTGGAGGAAGCAAAAAGAACATTCTCAGCTGTAGTTGCATGCATACATCACTGGATGCCACGGTGATCATTCGAAACTGGATTTCGCTGTGTGGATAAGACAATCCAGTTACAAACTATTATTATAGTGCAACATCCAATGATGTGCGGGTGCAGGCCATGACTGCCCTTGCAAATCTTCAGACTGAGCTGCATGACCTCTTGGACTTCCTCAGTTCAGCCAGCACATGGATTTATTTCCCATTCAACAAAAGAAAACTCTTGCTTGCATGCCTGGATCCTAGATTAAATACACCAACTTGGAACTGCAAGTATTTAAGACCAACAGGCTAAAACAAGTTAAAAATTTATCCTATCTTCCCCTCCCCCAAAGCTGTACTATTAACCGGGGGGGGGGGGGGACTAATAGGCTTCTTCCACATGCTCAGCAAACAAAAAATGAGAGGGGATACCAAAGGTGGAGCAGAAGTTACCCACTGATATCATCAAAGCAGAAGCTGTTTCATGAAGCCACCGTCAGAACAACAGATTAGTGAAAGTGAATAAACTATTTAAGCTATTTTATTTAGTGCTCTCAAAACTCAACAGGACCTGGAGTTTTAAAAGTAGGATTTTTAAGAGAGCGAGAAAGAAAAGAGAACACGAGAAAGCAAGAAAGAAAAATACCAGCCGAGCTAAAGTGACTTTACAAAATATCGCCTAGGGTGCAGATTTTTTTTATGCGCATCAAAGAAAAGATTGCATTACTGAGCTAGACCAAGAAGTCATTTCTAACAGAGTCCCTTCATCCTCATTTGTACCATATATCACCGCTGGGGAAGGGGCGGTTACGTTACATAGCCCCACACTTAATCTATTTATTCCCTTATACTTCATTATATAAAAAAACATTCTTTAAAAGTAATCAGTTCAGCTACTCATACCAATCATAAAAAGATTACTACAGGAAGCTATCCTTCTGCTTTGCATTTCCGTTACTCTACTAATAGGACAGCCGTAAAGTTTATGTGCCCCATAAGTTGCAAGAAAATACATTTTGCTCTAGATAGCTAGCATAAAAGTAATTACTGTTATAAACATACAGCACAGTAGAGTCGCATTTGGCAAGCCTCCAGATTTTGTGTGAAAAATTAACAGAATGCCAGATGTGGGGAGGGAGGGGAGACTTTCAGATTGGAACAGAGGAGCAATTCAAAACCTATGTCCCTTCGTCTGCATATTCGACATTCTCCGTAATGATTGCTCTCACTTCATATAGCTTACAGTTTAAAGCAGCATTACAAACAGCCATTGATCTCACATTATCTTTACTAGTGGGGTTGGGGGAAAGCTAATTTTAGAAAGTCACGTTATCTTAGACGCAGAACACATAACTTCTTTTCAAGTATGGTTATGAAGATGAATGTCCTGCTCAGACTTTCAAGAATCTGAAGTGAAAGTCTTCTACACGGATCATGTAAGAATGAACAGAGTTTTACGAGCGTACAAATAAAGGAACTATAAACCTCCCTGGTACTCTGACTTTGAGTGGAAAAAAATCCTGAGAGAATTAAGAGTGATACGGTTTGGAATGTCAAGTGCAGCACAGAGACACATTAACTTACAGCTCATGCATAATATAAATATTCTGTAGTGGTAACCAACTGAGCATGAGCAAATTCAGGTTTATTCTCAAGAAAAATGAAGGAGAAGGGAGAGTGGCGACGGAGAAACTTGATGGGCTTCAGTCACAAAATGTCTCCTTGGTTTTCATACTCAGAGTCTAACTTAGCAGTTCGAAAATGGTATGACAATAAAAAACAAGGCTGTTCCCCCCCCCCCACCCCCCCCCCTAAAGACGGGAAGCTGGGAGGATCTCTTTTGACCACCAAAAAGGTTAGGCTGGGGACCGTGGAACCTGCATGGCCAAGAGGCCTGTAGGAGGGGACTGTAAAAGGAGAGGATTTAAGTGATACTGTGAAAAAGCTGGCTAGATCCACCCCATAGTAATTTTTGCCTCTGTGGTACTCTGTGAGAGAACAAATGATGAAAGTTATACCCCATGGAAGGCTAAAACTGGCAGTAAGACACAGGGAGGGGAAAACAAACTTGACCTAAAAACTGGAATCAAGAACCACAGGGGTATGAAAGAAGGTTTTTAATATTGGGCCTTTATCAGACTTCTTTCTTACCCTTGTGGTTCTTGATTCTAGGCTAAAACTGGCCCCAAGTATATAGACAAGAGGATACGCAAGTGTAAGAATGATGTACATTGGGGGAAATCCTACTTTTGCATATACACTGATGGGGTCTGAACAGGCTGTGACTCCTGGGAGATTTTGGAGCTGTGAGGCTGGATAGCGCAATGAAAAAGTTGACTCAGTATGCAGCAGTGAAAGAGGCAAATTGTACATTAGGGATTATTATGAATGGAACTGAAAGTAACAATACCATCATAAGTAGAGTTACACTCTTCTAAGAATGAAAGTCAGTGAGTCAATCTGTTTAGGACATAAAACATCCAGTATTATAATCTGAAGGCTCATCCCCTTCCCCTTATTCCACCGTAGCCTAGGGCTTTCTCAGCAGCCTGCTGTACTGAGGCCCTGTTCTTCCCAAACTGTCTTTTCCCACCCCCAGCAGCCAGGGCAGGACAGAAAGCTGGGCTGCCTATCTGCACCCTTGTGGCCACTCTCACACCCTGCCATTGGCACAGACCTCTGTGATACTGCCTTACCACATCATCCCACCAGCTAGCTGGGCATTGGGCGCATCACCCCAATAAGCCCTCCCCCGGCCACCAGTAGGGGATGGGGGGTAGGGTTGCCAGATCCAGGTTGGGAAACTTCTGGAGATCTGAGGATGGAGTCTGGGGAGGATAGGGACCTCGGTGGGGTACAATGCCTCAGAGTCCATCCTCCAAAGCATCCATTTTTCTCTAGGGGAACTGATCTCTGTAGTCTGGCAATGAGCTGCAATTCCAAAGAATTCTCATGAGATGTGGTAAGTGATTTTGGATGGCCCAGGCTAGCTCAATCTTGTCAGATCTTGGAAGCTAAGCAAGGTTGCCACTGGTTAGTAACTGGATGAGAGACCACCAAGGAATACCCCGGGTACCTGCACAGAGGCAGGCAATGACAAACCACCTCTGAATGTCTCTTGCCTTGAAAACCCTACACGGTTGCCATAAGTTGGCTGCAACTTGATGATACTTTCCACCACCACCATAGTGACATCTGTTAAAAAGTGACACCATTTACATTGAGATTAAACCCACCAATAATTGAGCTATGCTTTCATGGAAAGGGGGTGCTTTCAGCCTCCAGCAGTCTTCCCTTGTTACAACCCATATACTTTGTCCCACAGAGCTTAATGGGAGCCAAGAACTTGGATCCCAAGAACTATGAACAAAATAAGGAATTTCCCACCTCCTCTTTCCTTTTGTAGCCCTTTGCCCTCTCCAAGTTGCTGTTTGCTTAGTGGGCGATTCTACATTGGCTTTTCCCGCCACTGTTTTATCAAACCCACCTTGGAACAGAAATTCCCTTCTGCATTGCATGCTGCTTTCACTTTCTTTGATCATTAGGTTTTATCGTACCTTCTGCATAGATTGATGGCCCTACAGGGTGACTTTGCAGTCAGTATGGCATTGCCCCGGAGTATTTGAATGTGGTTTTGAGATGCACCTTTTCCTCAGTACTGAGAAAATGTGGAGTCAATGCCAGATGCAGAATCGCCCAGTGTCTTCTCCAGAAGAGTGCTTTATATATTATTGGGAGGGGGAGGGCAGGTCTGCAGCTGTAAGGGAAACTGGCTAAAACACCCTTTGCATGAGAAGACAATCCAGGGCTCCTTTTTTTATATAGTTTATTTATCATTTCCCATTATATAAAACAAACATAACATAATCATTTACATATTTTGGAGTTTACATTACACATTTTCCCCCATCCATCTATCTAACTTTTGCCATCTTTTTTGGAATATACTTTCTTCCTTCCCTGCTAATATCGTATTTAGTTTATCCATTTCTTTTATTTCCAAAATGTTCATTGTTAATTCTTCTCTACTTGGAATTTTATCTGATTTCCAAGATTTAGCTACCAGTATTCTGGATACTGTGAGGACATATAATATAAAACCTTGATCCTTATGTTTAATCCCATCTGGTAACATATTAAGTAAATATACTTCTGGTTCTAACTTCAGATCTATTTCAGTTATCTCTAATATTATCTGTTTTATCATTTTCCAAAACTTGCAAACCTTCTCGCATCTCCACCATATATGATAGTATGATCCGACATTTTTATTACATCTCCAGCAATTCCCTGAGACATTTTTATAAGATTTAGCAATCTTATCTGGAGTCCAATGCCACCTATAACACATTTCTTGAAAGTCCTCACTTTTCTTGAAAGTCTCTTGCTGGGGTTGCCATAAGTTGGTTGCAACTGGACGGCCCATATGTACTTATCAGTGGAGGCAAACACAAGATGACCTCCTACTCATATGTGAATACAATGGGAGAATCATGATTTCTCTTTTGCTGTGGATCTAGTAAGCAGGCAAGGGGAACTATCCCCTACCTCTTCCGTATCTCACGTCGCTGCACTTGTTCTATCATCATTGTAAAGTGCTGAGTTTGGATGCGTTGAGTAGTGACCAGCTCATGCTTTATAAAGTAGGCAAAATGAAAGGCAAACTAGCGAGGTCCGAGCCCCGCTTATATTCCTGCAGTACCCCACACCCAACACACACCCCACACCCGTGATAGGCTATTTACAGTGGAGTAGTGCTTCATAGGTCTACGCTAGAATCTGGGCACTCCCAATTGGTCTACCCTAGGATCTGAATCCTCTATTGTTCTTGCACCCAAAGGTGTGCTTGACCGCTAGCGCAAATGTGTTCCATAGTAGTATACAGTAGTGTTCCATAGTAGTACACAGTACCTGCCCAAAAATAGCCCTGAGACAATCCAACCTGCACTAAGGGACATCTGAATACACACCTCCATGCGTTGAGCCTGCTTGAATTACTCTCAAAATTAGGGGAATGAGAACAATCTGACAATGATCATTCAGTCCACTGATTTTAGCCAATGACATTCTTAACAAATTTTGAGAAGACACCTTTAAACTTGCAACAGGGCTTTGTGAGCATTGTGTTTGAACCGTGCAGTTACGGACATTTTAATACAATCTAGCAAAAATTTTCTCCGATTCACTGGTTGCAAAACGGCCTTATATTTCAAGTCATAAAATATCAAAGCATCTCCTTGCGTCCATTTTTCTGAGAAAAAAATCATATGTATTAACACTATGGATGTATCCCAAAAGTGAAGTGTCTAACATTTAAGTGGAAAGCATTTTTATTCTAGGACATACAAACATCAGCGTGTCAACAGCTTTGTAAAAATATTACTACTTTCCGTAACAGAAGGTTTGAAATTCTCAATAAAATCTCTGGGTAAACTACTCAGGAAAAGAGTACATGAATAAAACAGTGCATAATAGCAATAAAGACAAAGATCAAAGCATGCATTAAGTTTGCGTAGTGTTGCATGATTGTATTGCCAAATGCTCATTACAGGATTATCTGCATACAATTGCCTGATAAATATTAAAACTGTGTCAGAGAAACAGAGCTACAGCAAGAGAAACCCAAACATTCTCTGTCCCTTATCTTTTAGAAATACAATAATTTCTCAGAGGTTGTGACCACATGTATGGAACACTCATGTATTCTGAAAGATGCCATCTGTGAATTTTTCACCTCAGTACACACATGCCAAAGCTGGAATATACATGTGTTACACATTCCAGAAAAAACACTATGCATGGTGTTATTGGGAAGATCTCATGTAGCACATTTCTCCCATATGCACAGTCAAACAAAACAAACAAACAGGGCTACATTTTCTTGTTAGTATAGGACATGATCCAGGAGTCCAGCAAAACTCAAGACCAAACAAGATATGACAGGAAAATCTCCAGGGCTCTAGTCGGGGGGGAGCTCTCAGGTACGGAGCTCCGGAAGAGAACCTCTAGGGGGCGGGGCGGTCACGTGGTGAAGCCCCGCCCCCTTCTTTACCCCGCCCTCTGCTTCGATCCTCATTCCGTTTGGGAATGAGGATGAAGCAGGAGGGTAAGTAGCCGGGCCTTCTGACACACTTCCGGTGATGTCAGGGGGTGTGGCCTTCTGTCACTTCCGGTGATGTCAGGGGGCGTGGCATATGCAAATAAGTTATGCTAATGAGTTATGCTAATGAGCTCCGGCAGCTCTTTTTCTACAACAAGACCCCTGAAAATCTCTATACTGTGCAAGAGGCTTGGCAGAAATGTGATCAAGATCAAGCAAAGAATTGGAATCCTCAAAGCTGTCCATGGCAAAGGTGAGGTGCAAGGTCAAACAGGCAGAGGTCAAGAAGCAGGGTTACCAGAGTTAACAATAGTTTTCACACGACAGTTGTTCATGGCTGAAGGCCTCAGCCTGGGGACAGCAGCTTTATACTTCCAGGCTAGGCCTTACTTGACTGATCCTAGCCGTTTAGGATTCTTCTGCATGAGGTGCGTTCTTCAATCAGACATCTTGAGGTGCAGGTAAGGTTAGCCTGCCATTTTCTCTGCAGGTCTCAGCATTGGGTTTTGACCTGCCCAGCCCTGGGCCAAATTGAATTATACATTTGGCCATGAGTTGGTCTGGGGTTCTGTAATGTATTCAATAGCTGCCATTGAATGCATAACTGTATGTGAACAACATAATTGAAATGCTATGTTAAGCTTCGTCCTGGGCTAGGATCCAAATACATCCAATCACATTGCTAGCCCAGGAAGAACCTAACCAATCACTTCTCAGCAAGCTCCCTGAGTGGGAACGTCCGTGATTGGTCCTTATGTATGCAACCTTATTGGTTGGTAATTGAACAGTTGGTGTGGCTACATTAGCCGGGAGAGTTTAAAAGCAGGACAGCTGCAATGTAAAAGCTGTTCTGGCTATCAGACGTTGATCCGTGTTGGAGTTGTGTTCGAGTTGTTGAATAAAGCTGAATCTTTGCTGAATCACTCTCTGACTACTTTGTTAAGCGAGCGACTTAACAGGTTCCCCTGACCTGACTTACAGTATTCAGTGCAGTTGCAGCCCCCCTACGGAGCATATAACACCTCCGGGGCCATTTCAGTTTAGGAAAATGGCACTGGGGGGGGGGGGAGTCTGGATCTACTCCTCCCCTGGCACCATGGTGCCAATCCCAAAAGGGCCCTGTGGTGCTTAGGTAAGTCCGTTCCCTGACTCACTGTCGTATGTATCATGCAGTTTGGCCCCCAATATCTTGTACATAAATACAAGATTAAAGCCTCTATGTTACCAAGGAGGCAACAGGCATACCTAGCTAGAAATGGTAAAAATACCTCGAACTGGACCTGGGCTTGACTCTACCACAGTTTGGTCCAGAGGCCCATGAGTGCCAGAATCCCTTCCTGCCTGAGGCACAGGATGGCCACTCACTGTTTACACACCATATGAGGGGAACGATGTCTCATCTGCTGTGTCCAGGCAACGGTGTCACAAAGTCTAGTAATCTGCCTAATGTTTGTGCTCACACGTTGTAAATTATGTGAAATAACAAGGTTGGGGGTTTTTTTATCCTGTACAAGTTCTAAGAAACATGCAACACTGGGAGGCTAGACACTAATAGAATCTATGAAATCTAAAAGGGCTGAAGACCCCAGCCAGACGTTATGAGTGATCCATCTATATTTGTTCACCCATCTGCACATTCACAGGGAGGGTTCCCCCCCCCTTTATATACATAATTCTTGTTCCCTCTCGCACTGTATTTCTGCATCTGTCATTGTTTGAAGCATTTTATTTATTGTCTTAGAGAACTCTATCACTCTGTCCAGTCAGGAAATCCCTGGATATTTTCTCCCAGTCTTGCTCACTTTTGGTACTGAATCCAGGCTTTAAAAAAATGCTTCAAACAATGGAATGCAGCAAGTTAAACTGGTGAAGTAGGCAGAATTTAGTTCCTCTTATCAGTGTGTAGTACAAAAATTTTAAATCCCCCTCCCCACTGCTTACCTGTGAGCAGGTGCGCAGTCCAGAGCAAGGGTCCCCAGTGGGGCGACTGTGGGTGCCATGGCTCCCCCTGGCACCTTTCCTGGTGGCCACAAAGTGATTTCAGCAAGTCGGCTGGGCCAGGTGGGGCTTTTCCCAACAAGACTTCTGACTGGCCACTAGAGATTTGATCAGATTTGCAGATTTTTAAATATGTTGCTTTGGTAGTAGCTGCCACCACGGGATAAGAATCTTCACTATGCCATTGAAGGTAAGCTGTGGTGGCCATTTTGTGGCTAGCTCTGCCTCCTGCAGCAGTCATGTTGTGGCAGCCATTTTGAGGCTGCACCCACCACATTGTGTCAGAATTCCAGTGGTGACCACAGGCTCACAAGGGTTCAAAAGGGTGACCACAGGATCAAAAGGTCCAAGTATCTTTCTTGGACTTGAGGTTTGCTGCAAACCTGTTATCTGAGATTCTTTAACTGGAGATAACACGTCCTCGCCCAGTCCATTTTTCCATGTTCAGTAGCTTTCTCTTCCAGTGTGAAATGTGGACAAAGACAAATGTTACAAATATATAGTTGGACAGCAACTGGAAAAGGCCATTTATCCTGCACTGGAGATGAAACGGGAGAAGCCTGAAATCCCCTTAAAGAAATGCTGCCAGGCTCTGCCTGCTGGTCCAACAGGCATCATCCTTGAACTTTCAAGATTTCATCCCCTTATGTCTCAGTGTGTGAGCTTAAGAAAACCTAGCCGCCCTCTGGGTAGTTCAGGACGGACATAGTCCTTGCTGGTTTCCACCAGCCCCACCAATTTGTCCTGCATCTGGGAGCAACTGTAGGCTCAGTATGGGCTGTGCACTGTGCATGGTCTGCTGTAAAATGGCAGCATGAGATACCTTCAGTTGGAGCCAGCAATGCTCAAATGGGGAAAAGATACCTACTTAGCCTAGTTCTGTTTGCAGAAGATCCTGTTTCTAATCCCATCCAAATCTGGTCATATACACAATGATACACCCGCACAAGATCATGTGCATATTGTACCTCAGGGAGCCATTCTGAGAATGAAGAAGCTGCTAGGTTCACTTCCAGAAACCCAGAGGTTGGCTGGTTGCACAAGATGTTGCACAAGTGACAACGCAAGTGGGGATAGAGTAAGGTTGACTTAGCACAAGTGACTGCTGCAATCTTTTTCTTGCATTTCCACTTAAGCAAGAGCTCAAGTGCAAGCAGAAATTTTGCACTGAATGCATAAGAACAAGGGGAGCCCTGCTGATCAGACCAGTGGTTCCAGCATCCTGTCCCACACAGTGGCCAACCAATTACTCTAGAGGGCCAACAACAGGGCATAGAAGCTGACTCCTAGCCCTGATATTCAGAAGTTCTAAGTGTAGAAGTTCCCTTTAGTCACCACGCAACCAACCCCTAGAAAGTGCTTTTTGTACTTCTCATTGTTAATGTTACTGTGCCCAGCTGGGAACACAGGAAGCTCCTACAAAGATATACCCAAGGATTAGTTTACAATATCAATAGCCTCAAGCTCAGTTGTCAGGCATGTAGAGAACAGGGACTGAGCAAAATGCAATGTGAAACTCTGCTTTTCCAGTGCTCACAGAGATGAAATCAGAAAAATCTCTGTGGAGTTTAATAGGCACTGGCTGTAGCCAAGGTTGCCTAGGAACAAAGCAGCCTCTCACCACACTTGCTCTTTAAAGCCACCTAGAGCGTTTCCACCACAGAGCCTTCAGCTGAACAAGAAACAGCTACATATGGAGTTGTGATGAACGTGGGGAATCTTTGGTGTTTTGACTGACACTGCTTCATCAGGGAAGCATCAGGTTCAGAGAGGGGAGAAAACTGCTTCAGGTCACCGTTGAAGAAGCATGCTATAAGCCATTTTGGGTCCATCTTGGGGAGAAAGGCAGAGTATACACGAAGGAAATAAACAAAAGTAGTAAGTAAAATCTACACGTTCTTAGGACGCAATCCCTAGAGGCCTCACCACTTTTAGTGCCATAATACTGTCACTTGGACCCAAGTGGGTTTCTCTAATTTACCTGGGGGCAGCGAGAACTGGGACCCCAAAACAAGACTAATGTCTTCAATAATTTTGTATGGGGGAAAAACAGTCAACATCTCTTAAGACTCCAGTTCAGTTACCATCGTGATCTTTCTAGGATATCTTATCATCATGATTTTACCGAGAGTCAGAGTGGTGCGGTGGTTGAAGTGCTGGGCCAGGATCTGGGAAACCCAGGTTGGAATCCCCACTCTGCCATGGAAGCCTGCTGGGTGACTTTGGGCCAGTCACACACACTTCTGGCCTACCCCACCTCACTGGGTTGTTGTGAGGATACAACAGAGGAGAGCAGAACGATGTAAGCCGCTTTGGGTTCCCACTTGGGAGAAAGGTAATATATAAATTAAGTAAATAAATAATTCTAATTTTTTTTTAAAAACCATGACGGGAACCTTTTGCCAGGCCTCAAGACTGAGGTTCTCTGGCCATTCAATGCTTATCCCAAAACTATCTACTCCTGCATGGCACTATGATCAGAGCCCTGTGTGTGTCACCTACCATATCTGTATTTCTCTCTATCACTCCACCCTCCAAAGACATTGTGGCCAGACCCCATCATCACTTATGCAACCTAATCCTACACATGCTTTACTTAGAAATCCCAAATTCAATGATGCTTACTCCCAGATAATTGTGCATTAACAGAGTTAAAAGTGTCCTAAAAATAAATTCCGGGGAGAATTGTGCACAGAGAGAGGGAGAGGGAGAGAGAGAGATTTTCCTCATACATGGCTCTTTAGACACATTAAGCACAGACCTTTTCTAATTTTATTTGCCTTATGCATACATAGAATTGAAATTCATAACAGGAATCTAGTCATGCTCTAAAAAACAAACACAGTACTCCAAATGCTGAAAGCATACACAACATTTGACTTCAAGCCACTGGGTTGTTGTTCTTGTCCGCCCCCCCCCCCCCACACAACAGAAGCCTTAATAGCAAATTTAAAGTGCCAGTCTGTGTAGGTAGCCACTGCTGTTAGCTGCAAAGTATTATGTAGTTCTAAAAACCACTTTAATGGAAACATGCCCTAAGAGCTTCATAAAAGTCACAGCTCCTAAAAGGATCACTTCATATTCTGTAAAACGCCACAAACTTCAGTATTAAGGCAACATTTAAGGAGGTGCAAGAGATGACATTCTATCTGCGTTGCCATATGCCTAGGTAGGGTTTGGAGGGGGTTTTAGGGTAGAAAGTGTAATGCCACAGAAAGGCATTTGGTCTAGTTTTAAATTTGGCTCTGCATTCTACCCCACAATAAAGCCACAAGTGAATCCATTTTTTTAAAAAAACCACCTCACATTTTCTTTTTCACCTACACTTTCTCAGAGTAAAAGGTTTTTAGTTTCTGATGGACTCTGTCAGATCAAAGAAAAGTTTCCACATCAGCTGCCAAATATGCAAGTTGTTGTGCAAAGGAGGACCAAAGATTTAAAGCCCTCCCGATCTCTGTGCTTCCACCTGCCTTTTATCACAGCCAGAGCAGGGCCAGGACAAACACATCATCCATCTCACTGGGTAATATTAAGTGTCATCACCTCACTTCTTCTTGTGTAATAACAAAAGTCATACGACAGGGAGAGGAGGAGGGGGGGGACTTCCAAAAAACATACTCTGTTGAGAACAGGGAAAATGTATAACCTTTGATGCTTTGCGTGTGAAGTGAATGCCTGCAGTTTCAAGTTACAGAAGTCTGTGATTTAAGTGCTATAGGCTTGCAAGGGACAAGGTGGTTTCATTGCCATTCTGAAAAGCACAACCCCGCAACCATGCTTCATTATGATGGAAAGATGAAATCTTGTTCAAAATCCAATTAGGAGACTAATGCTCTTAAATCATAATACCGTGCAAATCCTTTTTTCAGATTCCATAAACAGAGCTGAAGTCTCTGCTTCCCGGCAGCTATAAATTGCTGCTGAATTTCAACAGCGCAGCAATCTGCCCCACAGTTTCTGCCCTCCTTTGCTCAGGAGATCAGTGAAGGTGTGAAGGGGGCGTTCATCATCCCACTGCATTTCTTCCCATGTTTGATCACTCCGTTCAAGTACACACCTTTGAAAATGCATCCATCTACAGCATTTCTTAAGAACACCTTTCTGGAGCTTATTTCTGCTCAGCAATTGGGGGGGGGGGAGCTACTCCCCCCCCTCATGCTGCATGAGACATTCCAGCAGAAAACTCCCTGCCCGTGGCCACCTTCCTCCTTTCTGTATCATTGCCCACCTCCAGGTCCCGTTCTCAACATTAATCTCAATCAGAGCCTTAAAACTGGTACACAATTGAGAGCTTATCTACAACCCATCCGAAGCTGTGCAAAACGACCTTGGCTTTAATCAACTTTGCAGACTGCTTAACTTTCTCCAACTCTGAGTTTAAGTGCAGAGAGGAATTATAAAAAGCAAGCACAAACCCTTACCGAGGCTATTAAAGGCAGAAGCCAGAAGCTCCAGCACAACGTTTTCCTCTTGTCTCTTCCTTGTACCATCATCATTGCTGTACTTATTTCTCAAAATCATTACCCTGGGTTCTTCATTTAGGATGGAAAAAGATAATTTTTTTTACCTTTCAAAAGAGGTGCCCTCTGCAAAAGAAGTACTTCTGGGCTTTGCACTCGCTGCTGCTGTGGCTGCTTTGGCTGCTTAATCAGGTTTCCTTCACTGCCAGCTCTCAGAATCTTTTCACCTAAACTAATTTTCCTCATTCTGCCGCTAAAGTCTTCTTTTCGAGATGGAGGCAGTCTAGATGCCGGGTTAGTAGATAACGGTCTGGCTAAGCGAGACGGCTTGGCCATCATAAATATGCAGGAATGTTACCTGCTGTCCACAGACACCAAAAAATTTGCTTTAAAAAAAAACAAAAAACACCACCCCAAAAATCCTTCTATTCTTGCTTTTCAGCAGACTGGCTCCGTAGGAACTGTGCAGTCTGCAGCTGCATTTAAACAGCAGTGTTGTCAGTTGAGACTGTTTTAAGCAAAAGACATTGGGTGGCGGAGGAAAATTGACCAGACCCGTAGAATGTGTGTGTTAGGATACAACAGACAACTATTCTTCACCGGTGAGTTCTCAAACCAATAGTGATGAACAGATGCTCCATCAGCGACTGCGAGGGGAGAAAAAAAAAGTCTTCTGGCATGTACAGACTAGACACTGGATAGCCAGAACGTAGCGCAAGACTGCCCCACCTACCAAGGTAAAATAGTGGAAATAATAAACCAGATGTGTGGTTTTTCATCTGACTGAAGAGGATGTCACTACATTCCGTTTCCAGATGTCAGTTTCAAGGGAATGCATTCATGCTTTAGCATGTTTCCTTATCGCCCGCCCGCAGTTGGCTAGCCAAGGGCTTCTGTGTTTGTCTAAAGCCAATAACACTGGTTTGTGCTACAGCTAAATGTTAGGCTTGGCTTAATGGGAATGTTCCTGTCATCACACAAAATGATGTCGGATCACTTTAAAAGAGAGCAAGAGGGGAGGGAAGGGAAGGGAACATATATTTAAACCCACTGCAACCCAGTCATTATTGATAACATAGTTTGAGACCAGTGGCACCTTTAAGACCAACAACATTTAATTTTGTTTATAAGCTTTCATGTGCATGCGCACTTTTTCAGATACACAGTGAAAAAGTTTTCTCAAGCCTTATATATGGGGGGGGGGGGTAGTTGCCAAGAAAGGTTAGTTAGAGTCAAGATGCATAAGTAACTGGGTGATAAATTTAACTGAGATTGAAATAAAGCAGTTGGATTAAAGCAGGTTTTACTAATTCACCCTGCCCCCCTCTACCTATATGTAAGGCTTGACGAAATCTGTTTCAATGTACCTGTAGAATCTTATACCCAGACCTTTGTTAGTCTTAAAGGTGCCACTGGACTCAAACTTTGTTCTGTTGCTTCAGAAAAACACAGCTACCCACTTGAAGCTATCTTTATTGAAGAGAAGAAGAGGAAGAAGAGATTGGATTTATATCCCGCCCTTCACTCAGAATCTCAGAGCGGCTTACAATCTCCTTTTCCTTTCCCCCAACAGACACCCTGTGAGGTAGGTGGGGCTGAAAGAGCTCTTTCAAGGACTGCTCTTGAGAGAACAACTTTGAAAGAACTTGTAACTGACCCAAGGTCACACCAGCAGCTGCATGTGGAGGAGTGGGGGAATCAAACCCGGTTCTCCCAGATTAGAGCCCGCACTCTTAACCACTACACCAAACTGGATCTCACATATAACATATAAGCTTGATTCTCTTTGCTTTCTGAGGATATGAGGAGCTATTGGGTCATAATAAGCGATCCACTTAATCCAGAACTCCAAGCCGCTCATTGGCACCCGGGGAGTGATCTATTTTTAGTGCTGCAATAGGAGGCCCAAGTCCAGGAGCACCTTAAAGACCACCAAGACTTTCGGAGTATGAGCATTCGAGAATCAAAGCTCCCTTCTTCGCCAGATACCTGACAAGGGTGTTTCTGACAAAGGGAGCTTTGACTCTTGGGAGCTTCTATGCCCAAAGTCTTGTTGGTCTCCAAGGTGCTCCTGGACCTGAATCTTGCTCTTTTGCTGCAGGCCAACAAGCGTTCCTACCTGAAAACATGAGATCCTCTTACCTACCGACCCAAAGTATGGTTGGGTCCTTTTAAAACTTCAGAATATTTATTTATGTATTTGGTGCAGGGGTTAAGTGCACAGACTCTAATCTGGGAGAACCGTTTCGTGTAGTGGTTAAGTGCGCAGTTTAGTGCGGTGCGCAGTGCAGTTTGGTGTAGTGGTTAAGTGCGCGGACTCTAATCTGGGAGAACCGGGTTTGATTCCCCCACTCCTCCACTTGCACCTGGCTGGATGACCTTGGGCAAGCCGTAGTTCTGATAAGAGCTGTTCTTGAAAAAGAGCAGTTTCTGTCAGAGCTCTCTCAGCCCCACCTACCTCACAGGGTGTCTGTTGCGGGGAGGGGAAGGGAAAGGAGTTTGTAAGCCGCGCTGAGACACCTTTGGGTAGTGAAGGGCGGGGTATAAATCCAATCACTTCTTCTTCTTCCATTTATACTCTGCTTTTCTTGAAGACAGAACTATCTTCTTGAGTCAAACATCTTTGAAAGCACAGCCATGAATACTAAGGATGACCACAAGGGAAGGCCATTGAAAGAGAACATAAACCTGATGGCCATTCATTGTGGGGATTCTCAGTATTCAGAGGTCTGATGCCTCTACCACAGAGGTTCTGTTCAGCTAATAGACATCTATTCCTCGTTCATCTCTCCAAGACTTTTTAAAGTCATAGCAACTAGTAGCCACCTCTACATCTTATGGAATTCATTATGGTTATATGCTATAAACGAAGGCTAAACGACAACCTGCTAAGGGCACATGGGACACAGAAGCTTGAAGCTCTGTCCCATGAGACTTTAAAAAAACAACACCACCACCTAACCACAAGTTTTCATTGGCACAACCCTCTATGGGTACTGTATGGGCTGACAGCCCTAAAAGAATGACTCAAGCCTCTAGCATTACTCTTTACCTTGGAAAAGTCCCTTCAGTGATACATCTGCGTGTCACAGCAGCTATGTCAGCAAGGGGAGGTGATTCCCCATTTTGCTCTCATTGCCACTGTGAATGCAGCAGCAGCATTCACAGCCAAAATGGAGCTTCTGAATGAGGGGGGTCTCCTCTGTTTTCCCTTTGTGCCTGCCGTTCTCTGCCCGTCCACTGGGCTTTTTTCTTTAAAGAAAATCATTGTAGGAATATTGCTATAGTGTCAAGACACTATAATAAGATGTCTACTTCCAAAAAACCCAAAAAAGGTGATGGGGTGGGGGAATGGCAGGGACAAAGGGAAATGGCACTGGGTCTGGGCAAGAAGCTGCAAAAATCCACACTTTCCTCAAATCCCCTTTGTGTACAAGGAATTTGTCTGCTCTGGAGCCATCCTTCCTGAGCCAAGACTAAAATGTGTGAGCTGGAGGCTAAAAAGCTGTGAGCTAGCTGACACTAACTCAGCTTCGAGGGAACACTGACTGGGAGGTATTGGTAAAGTTTTCCAGATAGACAGGACCAAAGCAGCTTTGGGAAAACCCACAGCAGAGCTGGGGAAAACTCAGAATAGAGAACAACTGCACAACTACATTCCTCCACATGGAAGTTTGCCAGTGGCTTTCATCAAATACTGGAATTAGATGTTATGTAGTTATCGGTGTGTCTGAACCGGTATTTAAAAATTCTGAAAAGTATCATCATTAGTTAGCTCCACAAGACTAAGAGTTCCCAATGTATGATTCTATATGGGCTAAGGATAGTGGACAAACATGGGTGTGCTTATTTGATCTTCCAAGTGTCCGTCAACAGATTGAGTCAAAAAAGGACGCCTTGTCTAGTGTACCTGCATTTTTAGTTATTAGTGAATTTATCATCATTAAATATCACATACTAAACTATATAATGTCCTGACCTGGGTGGCCCAGGCTAGCCCAATCTTATCAGATCCTGGAAGGTAAGTAGGGTTGGCCCTGATTGGTATTTGGATGGGAGACAACCAAGGAAGTCCAGGGCCATGATGCAGAGAAAAGTAATAAACAAAATCAGAAAACAACCGCGAACATCAGACCCCAAAATATCAACAGTCAGACAACTTGCATATGCAATGAGTAATATCTATTTGAAATGCATCTTACAGTAAACAGTGTCTGTCTGAAATGAATACAATGTACAATATCATGAGAAAAATCCTATTCAACGTCGTTTCTGAATCGTTTCCAACATTTCAAATGGAATTCTTCCTCAGGCAATATCCTATACAGAGCAGTAACCTTCAAGCTCTTAAGATTATGTCTATTTTTCAGCAAGAGCAATAACCAATCAGTTGGGCGCAGATCACAAAACCTTCCCAAAGTGAATATCACACAAATATCTTGTTTGGATCCAAAAAAAGAGGCATTTTTTGGATACAAACAAGATATTTGTGATATTCACCCTGCTCAATAGGATTTTTAAGAGCCACCCCAGGAATCATTGCTTCCAGCCTCCCTCAGTCCATGTCTGCATCTTCATGATTTCTGTCCCCCGTCAACCTCATGTAGCACCCACCTAATGGGGCAACATCAACCTCATAGCACAATACTTATCTCATGAACCCAGATCTACCTCATAGCACAACACTTACCTTATGAACTGATATCTACCTCATAGAGCAGCACACCCACCTCATGAACCAAGATCTACCTCTCAGCACAACAACTACCTCGTGGAACAATATCCACCTGTCCAAGCCTCTACCTGTAGGAGTGAGTTTGTTTGACCACACCCAAGGTAATCTACAGGAACAATGTCCCCAATGAGCAGGCAAGAGGGTGACCACCTCCTGGGACAGAGATGGTTCAGCTGTGATTTATTTCCCCAGAGAGCACTTTCCTGGAGGCAACTGATTTGGGGAGCCACTATTCGCCCCTGATAATCCTCACCCAACTTGGAGGGCAACTACAGAGGCATCCCAGGGAGATCTTCTGCAAGTTTGACGCCTCTAGCTTATAAAGGGTCCATCTGACACACTCCTGAAACTCCAGCTGTGATTTCTCCTAAGAGCACTTTTCTGGGGACATCTGCTTTGGGGGGCTATAATTCAGCACCCCTAAATCAAATCTTCACCAAACTTGGAGGGCAGGTAGAGCAGAGTCAGCTGGAGACTTACCACACATTTGGCATCTCTAGCCCCTGGGAGGGCTGTTCTAGTTTGTCCCAAAGTAATGAACCTCACAGACCATAAACTGGTCCATTAAATGGAAAAGTTCATGAAAATTCATGGTCCGTGAAACCCATGAACCTATACAAACCTTAATGTTTGGGTCCGTGCTTATCCCTAGTGCCAAGACTATGTTTTGTCCTGGGTTATCTCTCTGTGGCCTTGAATTAGCCAGCTGTAATACCACAATTATATTCAAACCAAGTGGGTTTATTCATACCCATTAAGTGCTAATTACAGATAAGCTTATTGTTCACTTACAAAAATTATACACATTCGCTATGGCACAGTCCCTGGAGTGCTGGATTTGGAAAACTACATTTCTGAATATGATGTTCCTCAAGTGTTTTTTTTCCTAATTGGGAACACTGTTTAGTAGCCTAGCCTACCATACAGGGTGGTGGTTGGGCTAAATTGATGCTCTGAGCTCCTTCATGAGCAAAGAACAGGGTGCAAATATTTTTTAAAATGCTGTTGTCCTTTTTTTCTCTCCATGTGCAGTTCATAGACAAATAAAGCAATAAATAAAGCAATAAAGGAAAAAAAAGTTTTATTAGGTTCAATTATTCACATTTCACAAAGGCTTATTAAATACTCCCGACAGTGTTTTCACAGTCCCTTTTTATGTTATTCTTCTCAAATAAAAGGTATATTTAGTCTGACATTCTATTTTGACTGGCAGGACAAATGACAGTGTTTTGATTCTGGAAATACTTAAAGGCAGCAAGTGGGGAATTCTTTTGAGATTAATATTAGTTACTGCACACTTTTGGAAAATGTATGAATCAATAACCATGTTTTCCATCTGAGAATGCAGTGCTTTCTATTGTCACCAAACACATCCGTATAACTGAGTTCTAAAGCACAGAGATGCAATGAGAGAGAGAGAGAGAGAGACAGACAGACAGACAGAGACTGACCCCAATGCTGAAAGCCTACCATGAGTCAGACCCATAGCCAGAAAATCAGTGGTGGGGGCATGCTTCGACGTGCCAGCTGGTGTCATCACTACCAGGAAGCAACCCGCGGGACCTTCCTCCCTCCCCGCCCGCTGCTCAAGTGTCAGAGCTCACTCGCTACTACCCTGCCTCACCTGACCCACTGCTGGATTGGCTGTCTATGCAGCAGTGGTGCTGCTCAAGCACTCCCTCTGAGGCTGCCACAGCAGCATCTTCTGAGCACCAGCAGTGGCCAGGAGCAGCCATGCCAGGCCGGCCCAGTCACTCATGGTCCCCAGGGACAGGAAGCCCGCACCATACCTGCTGGATGGAGCCGCCTTTTAAGACGTGGCCCACAGATGCCCGGAGCTCTGCACACCCTTGCAGGCTTTCCGGGTCATTTCAGAGAAAGCCACGCTTGGTAGAGGCACAGCTGCTGGAGCTCCCAGCTGAGATAAGGTAGTGCCACTAGTAGTAGGATTGGGGAGGGGAGGGGGGGTGCAGTTGCATGGCACATTAGCAAGGGGTCGGTGCACCATCCACACATTCCTGGGCTATGGCCCTGCCACGAGCTCTCTTTTTATATTCATATCTGTTTCTGTCGTATCAGCCAATCAAAAGCTGATGTGTCATGCTTGCTCCTCCTACTTGCTCACCCTGCCTGGGCACTGCTGCTGCTGCTGCCATCACCTCTTCACTCCCCAGGAGGGAAACAGAGAGCCCCACACTGAACTGTCTGAGTCAGGAGGACGCTGCTGTGTCCATATTTCAAAGACAATAGGGAACCCTTAGTGTACAAGTATAGCCACAAACAACACCCACCAAGGGAAGACCATCCACAATTCACAATTATATGTGCTCAAAACTATATATTGAAGCTATTGAGCTGTGCCTATGTTATTTTGGAAATCGGGTTCCATTTTACCAGCCGCTGTTGAAGATCATGGAAACGTCTGGATTTATACTTGGGAGAGACATCCAGCTGTTATTCTTTCCACAGTGGGCGCCTTCTGCTACAGTTACTTTCTGTTTGGAGGTCTATGGACACTATCTATGTATGGAATTACAAAGGAGCCTACTGTTGGTTTTTAATATATTCCTTTTGTAAAATATGCTTAATTGTTATGAGCAATCTGTTGGATGTCTATGACCATTAACCATTATTTGTATTTCAATGAATGCAATATACAGTTTTGAGCACATATAGTTGTGAATTGTGGATGGTCTTCCCTCGGTGCGTGTTGTTTTTGTTCATATTCCAGGCATCAAGCTGTGGAATGGTCGGTGTCCCAGTGTAGGAGGAGGTGGTGGCAGTAAGCAGGCGAGCCACAAGAGACTGACAAGAGCAACACAACACCATTCAGTCCACTACTATTCCAAAGACAGATGACAATATAAAGAGAGGGTACTTTGAGGCCTCTTTCTAGAGTAAATCTATCTTCAGTCTTAAAAAGGATTGAGCATCAAGTCCAGCTTCTTCCCTGCACAGAAAGCCAGTCTGTGTTTCAGCTCCAAGGAGATCAAGCCATGTAAACCAGATCAGACCACCAGAAAGAAATCGAGAGAAAATGTACTCCTTGCCTTAAGAGAGCTACAGAAGATTACTCAAAGTCAAACCATCTGTGAATATTCATTGGGACTCAGGGTCATCCAATCGAACTGATTGCAAGAAGTTCAGAACAAATAATTTATGTGCAATTAACTTAAGGAATTCAAGATGTGCAGATGGTTACTAGCAGTACAGATGATTCTTAATATCTATAGGAGGGTGCCTACTAGCTATGCTATATTAATGGAACTTCCAAGATCTCAGGCAGGATACCTCAGATTACCAACCATCTTGTGTAGCTGTCTCTAATATATACCATTGGTGAGCTTTCAAGGCAATCTGGCTGGAGAAACAGAGCTAGGCCAGATGGACCTCTTGGCTGATCAGACAATAAAATTATCCTGCTAATCTTGAGCTGATATTTTGTGCTTTCTGTTTAATAAACTACAGCACTGTCATAATGTCAAGTCCTCCTCCAGGATTTCCTGTGGTTTCACTGCAATGCTAAATTAGGATGTACAATATGACCATGTTCCAAACTGTGATTTTTAATGCTGTTCTGACAGAAACAAGAAATCAGTTTCTAAACCTGCAAAATGCAAGTCCTTTCTGAGATTTTCATGGCTGCACAATATCTTCCCAGAAATCAGGAGAGACTCGGAACTTTCACACAGCTCTGCATCTTGGCTGGAGGGAGCAGAATAATCCCAATTACTCCTCTTACTGCCGGCCAATGGAAGATTAATACATCACTGCAAATTACAATGGGGTAAAGAGTCTCCAACTAGGATCTGGGAGGCCCAGGTTCAAATCCCCACTCATGCCATGGAAATTCACTGGGTGATCTTGGGCCAGTCACACATAGGGTTGCCAACCCCCCCCGGTTTGCCAGGAGTCCCCCATTTTAGGGGGGGTTCTACCTGCCCCCAACACCCACAGCCACCCCTCTCCCTTCTCTCTTGAGAGAGAGGGGTGGCTGCCTTTAAGTGCATGGAACCCATGTTTCCTCCCAAGCCCGATCTTCGTGCACTTAAAAGGGAAACGCCGGCTCTTTGCTCTTAAAGGGGAAATGCCAGCTTGTGCACTTAAAAGGGAAACACTGGCTCCTTTAAGTGCAGGAAACTGGCGTTTCTAGAGATCCGGCACGCAGGCCGGGGGGGCGGGGCGGCGGATGTCCCCAACATGATGTCATTACGTTGGGGATGCCCCGCCCCCTCCAGGAACACCCCCAAAGTTCCCCGCTGGGGGCGGAAGATGGACTTGGCAACCCTAGTCACACACTCTTTGCCTAATCTAACTCAAAGGGTTGTTGTGAGGATAAAATTGAGGAGAGAAGAATGATGCAAGCTGCTTTGGGTCCCCACTGGGAAGATGGGGGGGGGGATGCACATATCTGTCCTCGCAGAGGAGGGAGAGCTTGTACCTGAAGGCAGGCCGGGGGGGGGGCTCTGCAACTTACCTGGCTGCTTCTTGCTCCTCGTGGCCCAACTGGCAGGGTGTGGGGCTTGTTCCATGTGCCCACCCCCCGGACTTCTTACTGCCAGAGCTCCGCTCCTGTGCACTCCCGCAGGAAATGACCCCGGGTTTAAATATATTTTTAACTTCTTACTGTAAGCCGCCCTGAGCTTGCCTTTGGCAGGGAGGGCGGGATAAAAATCGAATAAATAAATAAATGAAGGGTAATAGGGAATTAAATAAATTTATTAAATAAACAAATGGAATGTTGAATGTAGACCAAGGACATGTGGAATTAAATCTTCATTCAGCCAGGATGCCCACTGGGTGGCTGTGGGTAAACTGGTACTTCTCAGCTCTGCCTACTATATAGGGGTCACCTTCTTGTGACCTCAGACCAAGGACCCTCAACTCTCACATGCAAGGGATTTCCTCCTGGGTTCCTCCATGGCCACTGTACTTAACCAGTCAGTTCCAATACAATGTCCCCACACCCAGCCTACGTCAACTCCCACAAACCTAAGTGCCTTCCCCTTCTGCCCCGTCCTTTCCCAGGTGTCAGTCCCTTGCACACCATCGCACCCAGTGCTTCTCAGATGTCCCTTGGCCGGTTCCCTTCATTTCCAGCTTGTGGCCTCTGGTACCTGGACTTCCTGCCTTGCTATGATGCACTTCTTCCACTTCCCTCCCTCATAGATATGATTTTCCCTCCTTTTTTCTTTCTCTATCTGACTGAGCCACCCTAGCTATCTGTTTTCTTCTTCCCGGAAGGAACTATGGCTGTCCCACCCTGACACAGTCCGATATTTTGCTCCTGGCTCAGCCCAGAAACCTGAGGGAAGGGTCCAGATAACCCCGGTCAACTTAAACTTGAAAAGCCACTCAAAGCTTTTTGAAATTCAAAAATAACAAAATATTTCATTCAACATAGAGGGGGAAAGGTCAGGTGAAATCAGGGGTAACATTTCTAATGTAACTCAAAAAAGAACTCTGAGGTAAATCAGTACATGCACAGACCTCAGTTCATGTGTTTTAAGCAATTGAGAGTTTCTTAAGCTTTTCACAGAGAATCTAAGATGAGAGGCTTTTGTTTCAGTGTTTCTTCAACACACCAGTACACTTTCTTTGAGTATTCACTGACTCTTTAGGTTTCCAGAAGACTGGGATTATCCTGTACTCAAACTCCTTCACTAAACACACCAGTACTCTTCTTGAGCTTTACTGGCCTTTCTGGTTTCACAAGGCAGCCTCTAACCACACTAGAACAGAGATCTCTGCACTCTTCAGAGCTATATCCATGTTTTAACTGGGTAGGGAAATTCTTCTCTCTCTAGAATTTCTATCCCCTTTTCTTGACCGGAATAGGAGTCTTTGCCTAACTACCCACTCTTCTGCTCTCAGTCAGGGCCGAATTCAGACTGAATTCCTCCCCAACATTCAGCTCTCAAGTCTTTCTCTGCTCAGCTGATGCTAACCAATCAGATTTCTTGGAGCAGCCGGTCACTCAAGGCTCTCTGGCTCTGTGAGAAATTAACCCTTCACAGTCCATTACCTGTTTACACAGCACTGATAAGATTTAAAAGTGCCATCTGTCACACTTGCCTTGGTCCTTCCCTGCCCCACAGCCTCTTCAGCCTAACCTCACTTGTCCTGGTCTGCTGGCTTTCCCCAGGTGCTGGGTGCACCCCAGAGTCTACTGCTGCCCTGCATTTTACCCAGTTTCTCAGACCTCGCAGTCACTGCCCGCATCCCTGACTTGGTCTCTTGCCTTCTCCTACATCCCGCCCTCCCCGTTTCCTGGCTATCCTGTTTAAAAACTGCCAGTCAGCAGGATGGGCCCTGCTCCTCTGCGGGTGGCACATCACTCCCAGCCCAGCCATTTCAAAATCTGGCCAGGCTCCTGGAGATGTCCTGCCACTGATTGTGCCCTACAGTGCCATCCAGATGGCCACAACAGGGTTTTTAATGCAGATAATTCCATGCACACACAACCACCCTGACCCTGGAGAAAGAACACAATACAAAAATCAGTGGCTAGATTTGCCAGGCTACAACTCACATATCTTCCCCCCTCATCTATAACTTTTACACTAAGGTGAGAGGTTTTTCCTTTGCATCCTGCCTAGGGTTGCTAACCTCCAGGTTGGGCCTGGAGATCTCCCAGAATTGCAATTGATCTCCAAACTAGAGTTCAGGTCCTCTGAAGAATATGGCTGCTTTGGAGAGTGGAGTCTACGGCATTACTGCTGAGGTCCGTCCACAAGCCCCATCCCTAAACCTCTAGAAATTTCCCAACCTGGAGTTGGCAACCCTACCTCCACCTCCATATTGGCTACCAAACACCAATGAAAATCTTTCAGCACTTCTGAATTTCTAACTAAAAAAACCAATCTGCTTCGGGAGCGCAGTCATATCTCACTAATGGGTCAGAAAGGCAGAGTGCAGCCTAGAGTAACTTCCTGAGCCTCGTGTTTTCCATTCACTGATTCCAAAAAAGCCTTGCCTCACTTTGTGACTAATTTCCCTTAGGAGATTAATGTTCCTTCCCGGTCCTGTCAGACACACTCACCTTTCCTCTGCCCCTTCTCTTTGTCAGAGCAGGTTCTAACAAATCCCCCCCAAGCGTCCGTCTCTCCTTCATCCGCCTCTGAGCTTTTCAAAGCCCTCAGGTGCTTTCCTGAAGTACTCAAAAAGTTTCATTTTTTTCCTCCTGGTTGGACCTCAGAGCTATAACCCCGGCTTGTTATGAAGTACACATCATATTGATGTAACATACCATTAAGCAGCAAAACAGTTCAATTTGTCAGGTTTTTGTGTGGTATTATGGGATGCCTCTACTGCTTTAGATCAATGAACAAGTTCTGTCAGGGCTTTACTCGAAGGAACAATTGGGGGAGGGAATCAACTATGTTATCCATTAACCAAATGCATATCAACCAGACGTCTTTTTTTTTTTAAGAATACTGTGTAGTTTTCATGGACTTCATAAAGCAATGTTCTCTTCCTTTTCAGAATGCAAGTCCTTTTTTATTTCTGCTGGTCGGGAAAATAAATTGCTCCTGAAATATGACAACATGGATTTTCTATAAATTAGCTAGCAGAAGTCATTAAATAGGATATTAAACCACCATTAACTTAAATACATATTTGGGACTCCTGGCTTTAAAAATTAATTTACATGCCATGAATCCAAATGATAACATTTGCCTGAACACTTAGTCCTCAGCCCAAATCAAAGCAATGTTAATGTTATGCTCCTGAGTTCACAGCAGGATCTTACTTAGTTTAAATTATTTTTATCCTGTCTTTTTCCAATGCACGAAAGGCAGCTTACAAAAATTAAAATTCCCAAAAACAAGGAATGGACTGACCCCTTTAAAAACATAGCCATTAGCAAAGGGCCTTTTGAAAATTCAGCCTTGCATAATTTCTGAAACAAAGTGGAAACCTCCCTAACATGTTCTCAAAGGCTTTTCTACAATAATGAAATAGCTACGGAGGCTGACCTAACCCACCCCTGTATGGGAAAAACCAACGGACTGTGATTTGAAGAGTTGCCTCATGGGTTCACATAAGAAGGAGGGGGTTCTTCAAGCCCCTAGGCCAAGAAGAATCTCTACAAGACTCACTAGAAAAGGCAATAATGCAAGGAAAAGTTCAAGGAGAAGAAGAAGACCCAGCATGAGATGGTCTGACTCCATAAAGGAAGGCATGGCCTTCAATTTGCAAGGCCTGAGAACGGCTGATAATGATAGAATGTTTGGGGGACTGTTAATTCATAGAGTCACCATGAGTCAGAAACAACTTGACGCGACATAACATGTATACCAGCACCTCAAACTGAACCTTGAAATGCAGTGGCAGACAATACAGCATTCTTAAGATAGGCATAGCATGCGCTAGAGTAGACCCAGTGTATGCATTGATCCATTGGCAAGGGGACCACAGCAGGGCTGTTCATTCCCCTGCTATTAGGTTAATATGAGAAACTCTGCAGAAGGAGCCGAGGCTGCAAGTTCTTCCTACATCAGTGCCCCCGCCCAACCCAGTTTCTACAAGAATCACCTTTGACTGTGGAAGAGCTGCAGTATGGCTATGACCGTATGTACCAGAGCTTCTGGCAGCACAGGAAGGGACAGAGCTGCCACCTGAGCTCCAATATAAGAAACAAACTATTAACACACTAAAACATTTGTATCCCACCCTCTCTTTCCTACAACAGTGGCTAAAGGGGACTTGTAACACACCCTGAAAGCAAGAGAGTACCAGAAAAATATCTACTTCTGCTTCATTGACTATGCTAAAGCTTTTGACTGTGTAGATCACAACAAACTATGGCAGGTCCTTAAAGAGATGGGAGTACCAAACCACCTCACATGTCTCTTGAGAAACCTGTATAAGGGCCAAGAAGCGACAGTTAGAACCAGATATGGAACAACTGATTGGTTCAGCATAGGAAAAGGAGTACGACAAGGATGTATATTGTCACCTTGCTTATTTAATATATATGCAGAGTACATCATGCGAAATGCTGGCCTGGATGAATCACAAGCGGGAATTAAGATTGCTGGGGAAAAGATCAACAACCTCAGATATGCAGACGATACCACTCTAATGGCAGAAAGTGAAGAGGACCTAAAGAGCCTCTTGCTCAGAGTAAAAGATGAGAGCGCAAAACTGGGCTTGAAGCTCAACATCAAAAAAACTAAGATCATGGCATCCGGCCCCATCACTCCTTGGCAAATAGAAGGGGAAGTCGTCGAAGTAGTGACAGACTTCACGTTCCTGGGATCCCAGATCACCGCAGACTGTGACAGCAGCCATGAAATTAAAAGACGCCTGCTCCTTGGGAGGAAAGCGGTGGCGAACCTAAACAGCATGATCAAAAGTAGAGACATCACCCTGCCAACAAAAGTCCGCATGGTCAAAGCAATGGTATTCCCAGTAGTCATGTATGGCTGCGAGAGTTGGACTATAAGGAAGGCCGAGCGCCGAAGAATAGATTCTTTTGAACTATGGTGCTGGAGAAGACTCTTGAGAGTCCCTTGGACTGCAAGAAGATCAAATCAGTCAATCCTAAAAGAAATCAACCCTGACTGTTCCCTGGAAGGCCAGATAATGAAACTGAAGCTCAAATACTTTGGCCACCAAATGAGAAGGGAGCACTCACTGGAGAAGACTCTGATGCTGGGAAAGATTGAAGGTCAAAGAAGATGGGGACGGCAAAGGATGAGATGGTTAGACAGTGTCATCAACGCAACGAACATTAAATTGAGCCAACTTCAGAGGACGGCGGAAGACAGGAGGCCCTGGCGGAAGCTGATCCATGGGGTCGCAAAGACTCGGACTCGACTGTGCGACTGAACAACAAAAACACACCCTGCTGGTAGGGGTGTAAGGTGTTGTTAGATTGTTTAAAAATGTATCTATTGCTTAATGTTTATCTTATCACCTTAGTCCCCAACTGCTCAGGAGAAAGGCGGATAATAAATAAACACCCTAAATAAACACTAGCCAACAGTTCTCTTCCAAGAACACTTTCCTGGGAGCAAGCCCCATTTAGGCCTGAGTAGGAATCTGAGTAGATCTTCTTAGGATTGCACGGCAACCAAATTAAATCCAGACCCTGAAAACGAAGATGGAATAAACACTGGCATGAGGACTGACAACCTACTTCTCCCCATTTGTCACAGGCATGATAATGCCCCCCATGACATCTCAGTGTCCATCAAAGACCTGTTTCTTCTGCATATTCAAGAATTACTGAATATTGTTTGTAGCTACACGAGTTCTGCTCTGAGGAAGCTTATTGAAACAGGTGTTTGAGCAAGCCTGTCTGCAGAATCATGACTTTTCATACTTCTTGGATATAAGAATGACACCAACAACATTTTATTGGCTATTGCATTTTATTTGCAATGGATGACGCTTGAGGTGAAGAGGACCAGGCAGTCTCCTGCAATAGAGAAGAGGATTATGTCATTGGATTATTCTTATTGTGAAGGATATGTAAGTCCATGAGATTTCACAGAAATGTATTAGTATTTATCAAACACTTGAAAAACTGAATTGACTTTTCATAATTATATCTCCGTTGTTATTGTTTATTTTTCATTTACCAATCCCATGATCTCTCTGGCTCCTCTAACTACCTGGAGGTTGGCAACCATGCACTTCAGAGGCCAACAATATTGGGGGGGAAATAAGTTTTCAAGAATCAAAGCTCCCTTCATTAGATAGCCAACATATCTGATGAAGGGATCTTTGACTCTTGAAAGCGTCTGTGTCTGTGTAAAGTGCTGGCCAGTAGTAGCTGACTTACGGCAACCTCAGCAAGGGACTTTCAAAGAAAGTGAGAAGCAAAGGTGGTTTGCCGTTGAATTCCTCTGCAGAATCTTCCTTGGTGATCTCCTTTCCAAGCACCAACTCTTCTAAGTCTCTAAGATGCTCGACCCTTGTTGTTAGAATATACTGTCCACATAATGTATTAAAGTTGCTTTCTGCAGTTATGGTGTACCTCTTGTTTTTTCCACGAGTTTTTCTAAAATGAAGAAATTAGCGGTGTACCTTGAAAGCCCAGGACACAGCAAGCTGTTCGTTGCTCGCACAACAGAGTGATGTGAGGGTTTCAGGCATAGCATTTCAGGAAGCAGCTTGAATATGAAGGTTACTTCACAAGTTGGGTCTCAGAAGATTTTGGAGACCAGGACCAGTCATCAAGGCATGTTCTTCAACTTGGCCATGTCAAAAATAAAATTCAGGAAACTGAGACCTCATCTGAATAAGGGTTGCGCCTGCTGAAATCATGAAAGCAGCACATTTGTAACACCTCTTGCAGATTTCCTTTTTTAAAAAGCTGTCATCTTTTCATAGAACTGAATAGACAACCAGATGGCATATCATTTTAATGTACAGCAGTCACAGAGAAGAAGAATAAATGAACTTCAGATGCAAATCACAAATGTGTGTGTAATGCAGGGGGGAGGTTAACACTTATAGGAAGGTACATTTTCTGCTAACTGAAGCATGTAAAACTATTGACAAACTAATTTTGCAGCTGTTGAAGCTTTCCTATGATTATAGATATGCATCTGAAATGGTTGCCTATTATGTATAATAATACACAGGGTGCTAGCCTGCTTCACATATTACAGATTGAGGGGGGAAATCCTCTCTAAGCCAAGCGCATTTTGCATTGTGTCACCTTACTAAATGATGATGGTCAGCCCTTCCACAGGCAAACTTAGAAATCTGCGTACAACTGGGTACTGTGAAGGAACCAGATGCATATGTATAAATGTAGAGCTCTCTCTTCAGAATCAGATACTTCGCCTTTTCAGCCCTACAGGTATGCACCTTCCCTTGACTAGGTATCTGCAAAGGCTCTGTGCATTCCTTCAAACATTGAGATGTCGATCAGAGGTGCAAGCTGCCACCACAATTGCTGTCTTCCACACATACATTCATTTAAATCTGCATCACGGGCTTCACTTAAAAAAAAACAACAGAAATTTCCCAAGTAGTTTGTGATACAGCTTCAGGGAGAGCAGCTATCCAGAGAGGAAAAAAAGGTCAGCAGTTCCAGTAGTCTAGCACAAGTCCCTTGCACACACCAAAAGAGCTTTCTAGATCATGGCCACAGAGTTCCGTTACATGCCATTTTGGAAAAGCCGGGTAATTAATTCTGAAAAATAACTTTTAAAAACCCTAAATTTTGCCTCAAGAAAGCTAGTTTCTCATCCCAAAATAAACTAAGCAAGCTAGCCAAAAAGGAGTGGGAAGGACGCATGCAAATGTCTGTGTGTGTTAATAAACTTTCATTTTTGGCTTCCTTCCTTCTACACCCGGTATTTGGGATCTTGGAAAATGCTCATAGTTTTGGCAAAGTATGCTGCGGCGGTTGTGGGAGAAGCGTACTTACTGCCAATTACAGATAAACAATTAAATAAAAAGAAGATACCCCTGCCAGCCTGCCATATGCTAATTCTGAGTTGCCTAACTCTTACATATGTATTTTGAAGGAACGGTTCAGATTTAAAACTGTTTCAAAAACGCTTGCTGCTTTCCAATGCTGCAATTGGTGGGCATGATACTCCTTAGTTGTAGCTATTAGAAAGCCTTGCAAACAACTGTGGGAGCAGCTGTAAAACTTCCAGAAATAACAGGCCCCAAGTACTACCGCAGAAGACTTAGTGGTAGCTAAGAAACAATTATAGCATCATCTAAGGGACAAGAATACTATACTTGGAATACACAGCCAAGCTTTAGTCTAGTTAGCCGTTGTAGTGCTGTGGCTAGGCTTGGGAGCACTGAAAGCCTTGGTGTGAAAAGACTCTGACCACGAATTCATTCGATATCCTTAACTCATTAGATGTTGCAGTCCTTCCTCTGGCAGCATGGGGATCATGGTGAGAAGACTGTGGAACAATCTGTGAGACACTGTCTAACTGCAAACACAAGCATGGCACAGCAGTTAGGGTGCTGGTCTGGGATCTGGGAGACCCGGATCGAATCTCCACTCTACCAATCTCTTCAAGTCACCCACTTTAGTTGAGTAGTAATCTTGGGCCACTCAGTCTTTCTCTCAGTGTGGTCTACTGCACAGGGTTGCTGTTGCATGGGTGAAATTGAGGAGCACAATATTGTATGGTGCTTCAATTTCCCAGCAGGGAGAAAGAAGACGACAAACATGTTGTCAAGTTGCAACCAATTCATGGCAGTCCCAGTCCTGGGGCAATCCCGACAACAAGGGAGCGGAGGTGGTTTGCCATTGCTTTCCTCTGCACAGCAATCCCTGTCTTCCTTGGCGGTCTCCCATCCAAGTACTAAGTGTTAGCCAAGCCTGCTTAGCTCCCAGCCTCTGACGGGATCAGAAGCCAGGCTATCTAGGCTTCTACAAGGCAGAAAAGATGGGTATAAATAAATAAATAAATCTTTCAATTTATTAATCGCTCAATCCTGCAGAGCTTGCTGGCTCTGAGCGATTTACAGTTACTCCATTACACATGGGACTAACAATAATTCAAGGGGTAAGGGAGGACAACATATAATCTTTAAATCACACACGTTCGCAGCCGACGGGGAGTTTTTGTTCAGCTGTAAGGCCAGACATGTTCCAATGGCATTTTCCCCTCGGCGTGGCTTGATGTCGTCAGCTTTCTCCGGACTGCTTCAAGTTGCAGCGCAGCACTGCCATTACAGGCTTCCTTCATGCCGAAGAGTTCTTTCTAGGCTTTTTGGTCTTATGCGCTGGACATTCCATTCATCGGCTAACACCTCCCCCACCGGGGGGTTTAGTGTGCCCACCCTCTCTAACTAGTGGTACCCATTTTATCTACTCGCCGAAGCTTTCGAACCACTGGGTGGACGGCGAGCTGGGGACAAGGCTGGTAGCTCACACCAGCATGGGGCTAGAACTGACAGCAGCTCTGTTCAGCTCAGATGTATTAACCAGAGGGTAAATCCCCTGTGCCACCGCTCCCCCATAAATATAAATATATTTAAAAATAACAGAACACACCAAAGGCCTATATATGAATGTTAAGTATCAACTCACAAGATACTTGCTTTTTACTGTGGGAACCCTCAGAGGAAAGGGTGTGATAGTGGTATACTGATTCTGCAAAAGCAGTTGTTCCACCCTCGGACTGCTGTTTCTCCCAGTTGTACTGCTCGATTCCCCATGTGTGGCCGCATTTTGACCCGCATCTCCCCCTGATTTCCCCCATGTCTTCTTGATCCTAAAAAATAAGGATCAAAAAGATGTGGGGAAAATCGGGGTGGGGGGATGCGGTCAAAATGCGGCCATGCAGCAAAAAGTGGGAAATTGAGCAGGAAAACGGGGGGAAACGGCACACTGAGGGCGGAACAATTGCTTTTGCGGAATCAGTCATACAGTATTATATTTTGTGGGCACCAGGTATCGTAGCTTTTTTAGGAAATCTGAAGGTTTCTTACCAACCTCATGCAAACAGACTTTTAAAAAAGAATTTAACTTCATAGGCTAGCTTTTCCATTGTTAACATTTCTCCATTTTATTTTAAAGAATCTGGTAAAGGCTATTGCAGAGAGCAAGGCTGTAATTCTCTGCATACATACCAAGAAACAACCCAAGAGAATTCAGTGAGCCTAACTTCCGAGGAAAGGCACAGAGGATTTGACTGCATGGCTCTAGCTGATGCATCTCCCAAGATTCACATGGCATACAGAAGGCATTTCTTCTCCTCTCCCAGTAACTTAAATAAATTTGTCTGGTCAGCAGCCTGTCTAAAAAGTTAATGCTCTATAAAGCTCTTATTATAGTGCCTCAATAGTAAGGGCTACACCAGAACTAATGAGACATAAAAAGCCTCATATGATCATCTTTGCACTCATTGTGAGGTTAATTATGAATTTTGGGTTTCAAGTACTATGGAGCGATGGGCTTCAAATTGTTTTTGAATTACATTTCCATCCTGCCCTTGTCTCCAAGTAAGTAGGTTACCATGAGATAGCCTGTGCAGTAGGTTACCATGAGATAGCCTGTGCAGTAGGTTACCATGAGATAGCCTGTGCAGTAGGTTATCATGAGATAGCCAGCGTAGTATAGGAATTAAGAGTGTTAGACTAGGACTGAAGAGATCCAGGTTCCTTTCTCTGTCATGGAGTTCCCCTTCAGCCATTTAGAGAGTAATCCTAAAAAGACCTTCTCAGGATCCTCCTCAGGTCTATTCTATGGGGCTCACCCTCAGGAAAGCATTCTTTCGACTGTAGTGTTAGTTTTCCTCAGCCCAACCTACCCCACAGGGCTACTGTGAAGATAAAACTGAGGAGGGGAGAAACATGGAGGTCCTTGGAAGAAGTATGGGATAAAATTATGTGACAGATAGATTGTGACTGATCCAAGAGCTGCGGTCACACACACTAAATAATCCACTTTCAATCTACTTTCAATGTACTTTCCAACTGGATTTTTACTGTGTGTACTGGCAAAATCCAATTTGAAAGTGCATTGAAAGTGCATTGAAAGTGGATCATTTAGTGTGTGTGACCACAGCCTAGGTCTCCCAAAAGCTTCATGGCTGAGTGGAGACCTGAATCCAGATCTCCTTAAATCCAGCATTCTGTCCGTCAAAGCAGTCAGCTACCCAGCATGAATAATCTACAATACTCATGATTTGCCTGTTTCTGCTCTTATGATGCTTCTTGTTGTTTTAATTCATTTTGCTCTGCATTTGAATTTACGCTGCTATTTTATAGGATTTATACTACATTTATGGTGATTACAATACTGACTTCTTTATGGTGCTTTTGTGTTCTGCTTGTATATTGCATTATTCTTACATTGTGACTTTATTGTTGTTTTTAAAAATTGTAAGCCACCAAGGAGCCTACCAGTTAACAAGCAGGATAAACATATTGAGAATTAATTTAAATTAAGAAAACAATCTAGGGTACCTTTAAAAGAAGATCTCAAGAATGTCAACAGGTTTCTGATAACAAAACATAGTTAATGTTACATGTTTGAAGGGATAAAACCGTTCCAGATATGGAAAAGACTGTCTGTCCCATTGGATGTAGGAGAGATTTCCAGTAACTGATATAATTGTCACATTCTATTGTTTTCTACTCTGGTAAGACATACAAAAGACACCCCACACACATATCAATTGTGAAGAACACACCTATGTTTGTCCTTTTAAAATGCACAAGGACCCGATCCTTTCCTATTCACTGCACCCATTCAGTTTAATGGCAGAAGGCAAGCATGGAAACTTTGTACCTGCCAGTAGATGTAAATCTCACAAAATGGTATTTTGCCGCCTGCCTGTCCTCAGTGTCAAATAGAACTTGCGTTAATAAAAGAAACCACATAAAACAAGTACCCAGACATTACACAAGGAAAAATAAATGTTAGTTTCCAAAGATAGTCTTTTGGTGCAATTGAAGCCTCCTGCGGTTATCTTCCTATCTTATTTTTTAATGTCAGCTATTTAATATTTTTTAAAAACACAACTGGAAAGAGATCTGACACCAAAGTACCGCAGTATGCAGCAATATGAAAGAACAGACAGTTTCATACAAACTATAAGTGACTTGGCAAAATCTTGCGGCAACCGAACACATCATTCATGGTTGAGGCAAAGAGCATGAGGGGACTTTCACGTTTCACAAATCGTAAAAATTATCAACCCAAAGTGGAAGCTGCCAAGGCTGACTGGTACAGAAAGACAACAAACATCAGCAAGAATGTTACGCAGATGTTTACCATCATTCTTCCAAGCTACAATCATTACAGCAGCTGAAATACTCAGATGGGACATGAGGCTTAACCCTTCAGTCCTCGTTGTGAATTCTAAGCATTTAGGCTCAAATTTGCCTGTCAGACTCCGCCTCCTGGAGGTCAAAGTCCAGGGTGGGTGGGCCCTCCAGCCTCCTCCTTTCTTTAGCACACCCAACAGAGAGCTCAGCAAAGGGAAGGAGTGGGAATGCCAGCCCCCAGGTGGGATCCCTCAGAATTACAGCTCATCTCCAGACTGCAGAGATCAGTTCCCCCGGAGAAAATGGATGCTTTGGAGGGTAGACTATGACACTGTATCCCACGGAGATCCCTGTCCTCGTCAGGCTTCATCCTCAAATCTTCAAGAGTTTCCCAACTTGAATCTGGTAACTCTAACCCCCCTACCCCCTATCAGCAGCTGGGAGAGCCGAGGAATGGGGGGTGGGGTTACAACATCCTTAGCCCCCTCTCCCCAAGCCCTTGATTTACCCTTTGGTTGCTTAACTGGCTGGGCCTGCCCTCCTCAACTCCCTTGGGGCTGCATCTGGAGATGGGGCTGTCCTAGGCTTTGCCAATGCCTTCCAAACAGCCACTGAGCCCCCCTCCCTAATTGGACCCTTGTAGCAGGTACTCATTTGCATATTAAGCGACACACCCCTCATGTAGCCAATCCTCTGAGAGCTTGCAGTAGCCCCTGTAAGAAGAGCTCTGTAAGCTCTTGGAGGATTGGCTACATTGGGGGGGGTGGCCTAATATGCAAAGGAGTTCCTGCTACAAAAAGAGCCCCCCAACCTCCGGCTACAAAATGACCTCCTGCTGGCTGGTGCTGCTCCCAGGAAGTCACCATCCTCTGCCTCTGCCTGTCTCCAGGCTGCTCCTGTCGCTCCTGCCCCTGGCCTTTTGCACCTCCTTGGCCTGTTATGGCTGTGTTGACCTAGCCAACTGTCTTTGGGTGTGCTGCCAAGGCTGCTCTTGGCAGGTTAGTCTTCCTTCCCTTCCCCGGCTTCTCCTGATGCTTTGTTGTGATCGCAGCCCTCCAATGCTGTTCTGCCAGGCCACGTGGATGCTATGGGGGGGTGGACTCTATGGCACTGTATCCCACTGTATCCCCGTCCTCTCCAGGCTTCATCCTCAGATCTCCAAGAGTCTCCTGCCCCACTAGGGTTGCCAGTTCTGGGTTGGGACATACCTGGAGATTCTGGGGGTGGAGCCTGGGGAGGGGAGAGACTTCAGTGGGGTATAATGCCAAATAGCCCACCTTTCAAAGCAGCCGTTTTCTCCAGGTGATCTGATCTCCTTTACTTGGAAACCAGTTGAAATTATGGGAGACGTCCAGCCATTCCCTGGAGGCTGGCAAACCTGTGCTTCGCCGACATGGCTGGCCCTGGTCCTGGAGCTAATGGTGGTGGTAGGGTGTTCCTCCAGCCCTGACACTGCTGCAGCCTCCTGGACAGCCTCCAAATTGACAGGTAAGGGCAGAACCCAATATTCCATCTATTATGTACTGCCGTTTTACAAGGCTAACCCAGAAGGCCTCATTGTAAAGCAGGAAAGACATATTTCAATTCTCTGCTAGTAAGCTGTAGGACTGCTGGGCCTGTACAAACTGGGCCTAATGGACAAGAAACAGCTTTAGCTAAATATTGTTTCGTTTCTTTCTTTTCATGCCAAGCCATCTGCCCTGAAGTTCAGTGTTAAATAGTAAACCATCGAGTTAAAGTAAACTGGGTGTTTGCTGGTTGTTCCACTATACAATACCATCCCAAGCACCTCTTGGTTTGCTCCAAGATGGCAGGGTGGCCTTCGTTATCAACCTCAGGTCCCTGAGCAAGCAGAGCCTGAAAGTTCTGACATGTAGTGGGCAGTGTTCCCTCTAAGCTGAGTCAGTGTGAGCCAGCTCACAGTTTCTTAGCCTCTGGCTCACACATTTTTGTCTTAGCTCAGGAAAGGATGGCTCAAGAGCACACTAATTTATACAGTAGCCAAATTGCTCGCTCACAACTTTAATGCCAGTAGCTCACAAAGTAGAATTTTTGCTCACAAGACTCCACAGCTTAGAGGGAACATTGGTAGTGGGTATAATATATCATACAGCTATCTGCTATTTTCACAGCCACAGTCTTGATACCTTCCTTTTATCTCGTTGACTTGACTATCTACATTTATGATCACATTTGTCTTGCCCTGACTATTTTATTACACATCAGATTTTACTGCGGTTCGGCAAACTGAAAACCCACATTAAAAAGTGACTTCTCTGTTTTACGTCACCGGAGCTGAGGACAATAAACCTAAGAAATGTCCTGCATTTTAGAATCCCAAACACAGGGTTAAAGGTAGCCCAATAGTCACTGGATTCAGACTTTTTGTACTCAGTCATATCAGGCAGATTACATGCATTGCCTAGACGTCTAAACTAAAAATAGGAGCCAGCAAGCAGCATGTGCTAGGGGTTTTATAAAATACAGAAATGAGTAAAAAGAGATATACCAGGGCAGGAGATCCACTAGAACAACTTTCTGAAAGTGCTTTACCAATACAGGATTCATGGCATGAAGCACCGCACTCAACCTATGTGAATTCATTGGAATATATTAATCAAGTGTACACACATAGGTCTTTCTCCAAGCATCTGGGGAGTCTGAAAACAGCAGGGCTCCCACTTGCATGGAGGGAACATTCTGAGCATACATGTTATGCATTTGTTATAACGGGTGGGGGTCCAGCAATGTCATGGGGTGGGTGGGGCTTGGTGATGTCACAATGGGCAGCTGTATTCATACTAGTACTTCCACACATAACTAGGTAAGCACCACAAGGCACGTATGTACAGTCACAATCATGCGGCTTTGGAAAGATGGACTATTTACTGGACTAAAATAAAAAGAGGCATGGAAATTAACTATGGTCTGAATGTAAAATGTGGTTGAGCTTTCAGTAACAATTACTACTCTCCTTTCCAATTTACAGGTACAGCAGTTATCACTAACTGTGGGAGTCTAAAAGGAAGTCATATAACCGCAGTGTGGCACACCATCGGTTGCCCAGGGAAAAGTGATTAGCTTATTATCATATTATAAGTCATGTATTGCTTTGATTAGTATACCTATAGTCTTCTCACGAGGGATGCTGCTGGGCATAAGACTGGGTTAAGATTCAGAACTTTGTTGGGAAAACTAGGGGTGGGGGGAGACAGTAATGAATGTCCTACAGGGCAATCCTATGAAGAATAGAAAAGAGCAAGAGTCCAATAGCACCTTAAAGACTAACAAAATATGTGGCAGGGTATGAGCTTTTGTGAGTCACTCCTCACTTCTTCAGATACAGCTAGACAGTCCATCTGTCCTATTTATTGGAAAGTGGGAGTGATTTCAGATGCCTAATGACATTAGCAGGCAAATGACAATTTCAGTGGACTTAAAACTGGAGTAACTCTGCATAGGAATGTACTCTTAATCATTAAATGAAAGATTCCTAAGTTTGCATCTGCTTGCAAATCACTTCCTTCAATCTAGAAGTTATCACCTAATAACCAGATAGACAGATGTATATGTTTATTGTGTAGTGAGGGGAAAGCACTCTGGACATGTGCAGAGTGTTTGCAGTCTTGGCATCCAGAGAATTCATTATTTATGGCACAGCTTTAGTTCAGTCCTCCCAAAGGCCTGATTTTCTGCAGTGAGAAGTGGCAGAGTGTAGGACTTCTTGGATATTACTGCCCCATTCAGCAATTTGACTTTCTGCAGTAAATCTGTCTGAGTATTAGTCTTTTCAGTCCTTTTGCCCTAATCCCAGATTTTGGGGTGGGGATGGACCATGATTTCCATTGTGCTTTGGAACGCTTTACAAAGTGGCTTCTTATTGATTAGCGTCAAGGGATGCTCGGGTAAGATAGTTAAACAAATTTGTATGGTTTAAACTACATCTTCAGAACTTCAAGTAGTTTCATTACAAGAGTTATCTTTGAGAGGAATAAAAAATTAATGGAGCTGTTGATTAGAGGCAGAAGTAACAATTATTTATTAACAGGAAAGTAAGCCCAGTCACAGTATTTTCACTCCATCACTATTAAGAATGGGTCGATATATTTAGATTTACCCGCTGTCATTTATAATTCAGCACATTAGCAAATAAGTCATTTTTTCTGCTGCTTTATTACGAGTAGCTCACTCAACATAAAGTTAATTAAACGTATGGTGCAATGGTACATCTTTGCCAGGGATACGGTTGGGAGCAACTTCATAGCTTTGCCCTTGGATCTTTCCGGAGACTTGGGAAAGGAAGATGTGGATTCTTCGTTGGCTGAGGGAGTTTTTCTTTCTGCTTTTCTGCTGTCAGGTGAAGACATGTCTCTCTCTTACAGACTGCCAGTCAATGTCTATGACCTTGTTCACATGCACTTTGGTTCTGGGTACTTCTGTCCACAGGAGGGAAGGCAGCCCATTCTTGTCAGATCTCAGCAGCTAAGAAGGGCTGGTACTTGGATGAGAGTCCACCAAGGAAGACTCTGCAGAGGAAGATAATGGCAAACCACCTCTGCTTCTCACTTGCCTTGAAAGCCCCTTGCTGGGGTTGCCATACACTGGTTGTGATATGATGGCATTTACAAAAGTACATATTTCTGTCCACATGGCTGATTCTGGCCTGGCTACCTGTGAAATCACTTAGAAAGCAGGCCATGTTGGGTGCTAGAAGAAAAGCCTGCACGCAATTCACCCAAAGTACATGCACAGCCACTGCAATGGCAGCAGAATCCAGCTATGCCCCACCTGATGAGAAGATCGCATTGTTCCACAAGATCACGTACTAAGGGACATCTGGGATCAAGCCAGCAAGAAGAGCAAACAGCGGGATCCGTGTGTGAAAGAAATGAACCAGCCTTTTGAATACGGCTGCTTCTCTCCTTGATGCCGGCAACCAAAGCTAAGAGGCAGTCACTGAAATGACTGCACAGCAGTGGTAGTTTTTTAATATGTGAAATGTTAGTTTTACCCCTAGCTGTGTTGCTTTCGATTGATATAAAACCAATAAAAAGTGTTCCTTTTGTTTAAAGGAAAGGAATCTTCCAACAAACATATTGCTTGCCTGAGGCACTGAAGTAAAATTTTAAATGAAAAGTTAATTTTTAAGTCCCGGGTGATTAGCTTTATCAAATCTGTAATAGATAGGATCATTTTGGTCTGTTAGCTGATATTAGTGTTCAACAGTCACGGAAAAAATAGTGAATTGTTAATATTCAACCTCCTGGTGGGAACTTGTGTATTGTACTTCTTTTCTTCGGCTTGTGACACTCCTATCAATACCTCTCAGAAATGACTCCCACTGATTTTGAAGGGTTCTGGTTCTTGAAAGAGCACGGACGTGATTTCAGTCTAAGACTGATTCTGCATTAGCTTTTCCCTCCATTGTCTTATGAAACCCATGCTGGAACAGAAATCCCCCTCTGCATTGCATGCTGCTGTCACTTCCTTTGGTCATCGGATTTTATGGTAGCCTCCACACTCCATGCTGCTTTCACTTTGTTTGATCATTGGATTTTATTGTACCTTCAGCATAGATTTATGGCCATTTCACGGCCCTTCAGGGGTGACTTTGTAGTCAGTACAGTGTTGGCCTGGGGTATTTGGATGTGGTTTTGAGCTGCATTTTTTCCACCCAGTTGAGAAAATGTGGAGCAAATGCTAGATACAGAATCACCCAAGAGTACAAGGTTATATTTTTCCCTCTAGAAATGTGAGGGGACCCCCAGAAATGATAACCTTTATTTGGATTCAGCCACTGAGAGGAAGTTTTCAATTTACTAAAGAGAATTATTAGGTCTCTCATTGTTTGCATGTTCTGTAAGGCTTGCATGTTCTGTATACTTAATATAGTTTCATTTAGTGCTTCCCACTAAGGAATTATTGAAAATGTATTCTACTGAATGGCACAGAGTCTATCACCCCCTAGAGATGCTTGGCAGATCTGCTCCTTCCATGAATGGGAGATTGGCACAGAGACCAGCACAGTGCCATTTTGCTGCTAAACATGCAAGACAGAGAGAGAAGTGGAGTGTGACTCCTTCAAGGGCCTGCCTCACCAACAGGCCTTAGAGAAGCATGCAGGAGTTGCATTCCACTCCCTTCTCCAGGAGGGGCATGTATGCATGCACACGCACACACAGTCACAAGAGGCTGGCACACTTGGGGCAAAGGGATCACTGTAGAGCATGTCCCAGTTCTCCACTGTGGCATGTAGTACCTTTTATCAGCTTCAGCTAATACACCAGCTACAGCTATTCCTCAAAAAGTGTGATCTGGCCATGATGAGCCATGCTCTGATAATATCCAGGTTGCTATAGAGCATATTGCCAAGTTTCCCAAAACCCAGAACCATCCCTGCCTTCTTAAAAGACCAAGAATACCCAGCAAAGAGCTCTCAGAACCACTGAAAAACAGCAACTCCTAGGCAGGGCTATAGCAAGCATTCCATACAGGATAGGACTGCCACATTTCCAGATGAAGCTTTAAACAAATGAATGCTTTCCTAATAACGAACCGCAATATCTGTAATCCTGTTGCAAAATCCAAAGGCCTGTGTGTATTCTCGTGCACAGAGATCATTTCTATTTAGTATAAGACGCTGAAGTGCAGACCAGAAGGTTGGTAGTTCAGCAGTTCGAGATCCAAGTGCCTCATGACAGAGTGAGCTCCCGTCTCTGGTCCCAGCTCCTGCCAACCTAGCAGTTCAAAAGCAAGAAATTGCAAGTAGATAAATAGGTACCACTTCGGTAGGAAGGTAACAGTGTTACATGCGCCTCGGCATCTAGTCATGCCGGCCATATGACCATGGAAATGTCTTCAGACAGTGCTGACTCTTTGTCTTGGAAACGGAGATGAGCACCGCACCCTAGAGTCTGATTCGACTGGCTTGCGAGCAAGGGAATCTTTACTTTTTACCTTTTACACCACCTTTCTACCTAAAGCTGCTCAACGGGGTTGGAGAAACTGAACGATCCTTCCAGTTTCAAGTACGCAATGCAAGAAGATCAGAAGTGGTCACTGGTGGGTAGCAAGGGGCAATTCCCAGTTCATTGATGGGAAGGAAGAAGCAATAGCTCCCAACTATGAGTTGCAGCTAAGGATAGGCGGTGGCTTACCCTACAACTGGGCAAACTACAACTTATACGAATACACTCAAAAACAACAAATCCCACAACCAGGACTGAATGGGATTATACCATGCAATTTCCATACATTTTGCTGCAGATTTATTTAAAAGATTTCTGTCCTGCCTTGCAACCCAATTAGGGCCCTTGAGGCAATGAACACTTAAAAATATTAAAACCAACTTTATATCTAAACAAAGTTTAAAACAAACATTAAAAGGGCAAATAATGCAGAAGGTCAAAAAGGGAATGCCAGACAAAACATTTAAAAGGTATTCACACACTGGTAGCAGAAAATGACAGAGGGAGCTGTGCTTTATAGACTTGGACCCAAATACTATAAAATGGCTGCCATGTTTGTTATTGCGCAGGCAAAAAGGCGCATCATATTCTGTCTAAATCACAAAACGATGCCATTTGAAACTGTTAAAATACAGCAACCATTTCGCTTCAAGGTTTGCAAGGCATCTGAGGAGCAGTCACATCCCCAACTCTCAATTTCAAAAAGGTAATTTAAAAATAAAATGCTGTTGAAGCCTGGGACAGAAAGGAAAGGTAGGGCAAGAGACTGGACAAGGTCAGGAAATCTGTGCGCATTCCCATGGGGGTGGGGAGTGTTCCAGGCACAAGGGTGCTTTTTAAATAAGGTACGGAAATGTCTGAGGATAGCATTCCAGCCTTAGAACCTTAGAACCTTAGAACAAATGCTGCTGGAAACCATGATTAGGATGGGTAACTATGCCAGGGAAATCCTCCAAAAATGAACCTATTCCTCCGGCATGGTGAAATTGACACAAACTATAGAAGATCCTTGCTTCATCCAAGCAGTTTTCTATGTGGTTAGGCACTCATAAAGTTCCCACATCTTTGGCAGCAGTCATGCC
This sequence comes from Gekko japonicus, assembly GCF_001447785.1. Lineage (NCBI taxonomy): Eukaryota > Metazoa > Chordata > Lepidosauria > Squamata > Gekkonidae > Gekko > Gekko japonicus. The sequence continues at coordinate 1,795,826 of NW_015168047.1, forward strand.
ACTGCAGAGACTTCTGAAATATCTCTCTGTGTGTCCTCCTTCCTCTGTTATACAGTTTGTGAAATGGAAAATCCTTTGCTAAAGTCCAGAGCATCCGTCAGAACCTTGTTTTCAAAGCTGTGAGCCTTCTCTTGTGCAACTAAACTGTTTTCTGAAACTGGGCTGAAATGTACTGGACTAAGAGGAGCATCCACAGTGATTCTTTACCTATTTGTATTTTTTATATGAACAGGGTTACTGAGAACCACTGCTGGCCTTAGGGCAAAGATACCTTCTGACCCCCAACGTCACACCACCAAGACCCAATCCCAACCACATGATTTGTTTGGCTAAATGGACCAGAAACACTCAAGTTCAACGTCCTTCTAAAGCACAAAATTGACTAGGTAATGCTGGGCCAGTCACTTGCCTTCAGACTAATTTACCCCACAGAGCTGTTGTGAGGTTGGATCAAATGGGGGTAATTCCCATGCATGCCATCCTCAGCTTCTTGGAGCTAGGGTAGTGTAGTGGAAATAGTGCAAGACTAGGAGTCTAGCCAGACATAACATTTTGTCATAAGTAACTCTGCCATAACCATTTGCTTGTGGAAGAACAACAGAGAATTCCCAGTCTCCCACTTGGCTTTCAAAGAGCTCCAAAAAGCCCAGCCACCAAAGACATCCAGCTCCTGCTCCATCCATGTGTTTGGACCTGAGACTGCAAAGCAGAAAACAGATACCAGGAAGCAACAAGAAACGGCTCAGCTGGGAAGGGATGCAACCAAGCCTATAACCCCATACTGAGGGTCTTACAGAAGTCTAACATTAAGTGTATATGTAGAGATTGACATGTTCAGTTGGGACCACCTAAGAACTGAAGAAACCGGGGTTCAAACCCCTACCCAGTCATGAATGTCAGTGGGTGACCTTGCACCAGTCACTTTCTACCATATCAATGATTTTACAAGGTTGTTGTAAGGATGAACTGCAGGAGAGGAGAACCGTTACACCACTCAAAGATCCTTGAAGTAAAGGCAGAGTGAAAATGTAAGGAAGCCTAACAGCACAGTATTGGTTCTAGGATGACCTACACTTGTTAAACATGACGTGGCTTTTTCAAGGGAGGACAGAACACCAGAAAGCACGACAGTTATCTGTCTTTAATGACAGTGAATGAAGAAAGTGCTCAGTGGAATGGGAGGAAGGGGCAGGATCCACCCTGGTATCATCCATCTAGGTCTCCTGGGCTAAGATACGCCTCTCCATTTGCCAGTAACAAATAGAGACGTGCATTACATAATGAACAAGGCATGAAGTAGTCAGTTTGGACAAAGCTATTGAACAGAACAGTGAGTCCATTCATCCATCCAGGTGAGTAAAAAAAAAAAATCAGCACAGAGGAATTCGATCCTTCCTCCCCAGCCACACAATAGCCAGGAGCTTTCACGGAGAAATACAGGCTTTCCTCGCAGTACAAGAAGCTAATTTATTCTTAGAGGGTGCTCTTAAAATAGAAGGCTTCACATCGGATCTCACACAATGCACTTATGTCTTAGATCCAACAAGCATTCAGTGTGATCAGACACACAGGGTTCTTTCGGGTATCGCATTTAACCTGCAGCAAAAAAAAGTTAATCCTCAGCAATTTTGGTGGCACTGTATATTTCTGTATGGAAGCTATTCATGCCTTCATATTAATGCTTACAAGATTAATATGCAAGAACGGGAAATAGAAAAATGCATGCTGGCTCCACACCTGCTCAAGAGTGCTATCCCCATCCCCTTGTACACGAATGGCACTTTCACGCATGCTGAGTACTGCACTTTCAATCCACTTTCAATGCACTTTGCAACTGGATTTTACTGTATGAAATGGCAAAGTCCACTTGCAAACTATCACTAAAGCATACTGAAAGTGCACTGAAAGTGTGTTATTCAGGTTTGCTCAAGAGCATACAAGCTGTGCATACATTGGGTCCACCTCCATAGCTGGAAACAACAACTTCCAATAATGGACTAAACATGCAAACAGCACATAGTTGCTATGCACACATTTGGGCAGGGCACGTGCTCTTGTTCTACAAATGCTTGCCTTGCTCATGGATGTGTCACGTACAGGGTTACTGCATGCTGGAATGATATATGCATATCCCTACACCTAAGTGAGCTTTGTGTTGGAAAGACATTGTCCAACATAATGTGGTATTCATCTAGAAGTCTGTTGCCTAACTATTCTGTAATATACCTGAAAGCTGTTTTCCTCTGTGGATCTTTTTTGTTGTAAGGGGTGGGGGAAGACAGAATAGTCCATGCTATTTGATTATAACATTACAACTCCCACCCCTTGTAGAAATCACTGGGGGGGGGGTATCATCTATACCTATTGCCCGGAGCAAGAAATATCTACAGATTCTGGCTCTTCTTAAAATATGTGGAAAAAATATTTATGATGTTTCCAGCATGGCTGTTTTTAACTCATCTTTCAAGCTGGACACCTGTAAATTGGTATTGACAGGTTTGCATCGACATCCATACACCGAAGGCACTAAAAGCCACAACCTGTGGCAGCAAAATGATTGTTTCACCTAGAAAAAAAATAAGTTATTTTCTCCCAAAGAGATGGTGATGCTGCTTTGAAGTTGCACGATACTACAGCTGTTAGTAGCAGACAGAAACTGCACCAGGACCATGCAGAAGCTGGAATGGGGTTGGTGATTAGCTTTTGCCCCCTCTCCACCCCGCCCTTTAAACCTCCGGCAGCAACCTAAGAAGGAAGCAGCATTGGGGGGGGGGGGAGTACTTGAAGGACACTTAAGAAGAAGCTCTGTCCTGGGCGATGGATGGCATTGCTCAGCAACTAGGGGTGTGTGTGTGGGGCCAACTGCAGCTTAAGAGACCAGGCAGCCTTGAGCAGCAGGTACAAGTAGGGGCCCATTCGGATTCGCCCAAATTGGCCCATTCGGATTCGCCCAAATCGGGCAGAATCAATTTTGGCTGGCAGTAGGACTTCAGTAGGCACATAGGCACAGATTCCAGCCGAATGTCAATTTCAGTCCCATTATATCCTATGGGCCATTGAAGTCAATGGCGAAAATATAGGGTATATTCTGGGGGTTGGAGGGGAGAGGGCTTGAGGGAGAGACTCCAAACTCGCAGGGTAGCTGCTGGAGACTCTCCCCAAGATACCAACCAAGTTTCAAGAGTATTGGACCAGGGGTACAAGACAAGGGCTGGAATAGGGGCTCCTCAGTTTTGTGTACGTCCTCATCACCCAGCAGTTTTGCAGAGAGAAAAATGAATAGCTCGACTCTACTACAACCCTAAATTTCTACACACACTCTCTTTGGCTTTGACCTTTTTTTGCATTAAATTTCTTTAGAAAAATTTGTCAGCCACTATGGAGGATCAGTATTTACAGAAGAGAAGAGAGATAAGATATTGGATTTATACCCCTCCCTTCACTACAGTCTCCTTGCCCTTCCCCTCCCCACAACAGACACCCTGTGAGGTAGGTGGGGCTGAGAGAGCTCTCTCAAAAACTTCCCTTGAGAGAACAGCTCTGAAAGAACTTATCACTGGCCCAAGGTCACACCAGCAGCTGCATGTGGAGGAGCGGGGAATCAAACTCGATTCTCCCAGATTAGAGTCTGCACTCCTAACCACTATGCCAAATTGACTCACCGAAAAGTGAAATACAAATGTTGCTGATAAGTATTTGCTCTGATAAGAATTACACTATTTTCCATGTAGTTACTCAGAGCAGGCTCAGCTCTCCTCCCCCTTTGCCAGAAAGCTCGCTGGGCCTTGGAACAGCCACTGTCCCTCAGCCTAACCTCCCCGAGAGGGCTGTTGTGAACACAGAACAGGGGCCATGCACACCACCCTGAGCTCCTTGAAGGAAAGGCAGGCCATCAAGCTAACAGGTCAATCCCTCTGTGGATTATGAGTATATGGACCAGGCGGGATGGGAAGCGCAGGTCAGCCAGCCATTCAGATTTTTAGTTTTACAAGTATGTGCTTAATGGCTAGTGCATGCAAGCCGTTTCTTGCGCTCTCAAGCAGTCTTGGCTTGCGTATATGAACATGTGAACATACGTGATATGTGGTCAGGGTAGAGACTCAGATATGGCTGGGAGCAGTTCCTGTAGTCATGTCATGTCAAAAAACAGAAACAAAAGGAAGGCAGTTAATACTAGTAATATCCAAGATCATCAATAACAAAAAATTACATCAGAAAATCACATGTACAGGAAAGCCAAGATCCCTCTTTGCAGAGACAAGAAATATATGGTGTGTAAACTCATACTAAATCTGAGTCACCTTGAATAAAGGCACCTTGGATAAAACTTTGTTGGTCTTAAAGGTGCCACTGGGCTCAATCTTTGTCCTGCTGCTTCAGACCAACAAGACTACCCCACCTGAATCATACTAAATCTATAGTTCAAAATTCAACTATCCTGTGGTCTCTGTGTTTGACTGTAGTCTGAGGTTCTTTGATAGCTCTCTCCATAATTTCAAAAAGCTGTACCATCTCCAAGAACCATTCTGGTTCCCCTTACTATTAAACTGTTTACAAGAGACACACTGCCTTCCAGAGGAAGGCCAGGGATTTACACCGTACTTGACAAGTTTTCCCCTCCCTTCATAAAGAGAGGATTGAAGAACCTCTGCATTGTCTGGGCTGCTTCCACACAGAGGTTTTTCTCAGCTCTGGCATCCGCAATTCAGAGCTCTTTTTGAGAGCAGCCACATGATGTTGTGCTCTGATCATACTCCGGTCATCCTTTCCCCACACACAGGATACGCTTTTGCAGCAAAAGAGTGCAATCCAGCCATTTGATCATGCCCTTAGGATGGCATGGTCCAGGTTTTCAAGAGTCCCACTCACCATGCCATCATTTTCCATCCACCCTTCATGGCTGCCATTTTTCCCACCTGAAGGGCTTTTTCACTGTACTATAGCCAGAAGGAGGAAGAGATTGGATGTATACCCTGCCCTTCACTACCAGAAGGAGTCAAAGAGCATTTTATAATCTCCTTTCCCTTCCCCTCCCCACAACAGACACCCTGTGAGGTAGGTGGGGCTGAGAGAGCTCTTTTGAGGACTGCCCTTGAGAGAACAGCTCTGAAAGAATTTAGGACTGACCCAAGGTCACACCAGCAGCTGCATGTGGAGGAGTGGGGAATCAAACCTGGTTCTCCCAGATTAGAGTCCGTGGTCCTAACCACTACACCAAACTGGCTCTTAGTCTTCCAGTGTTTGGGGGGGGGGGGGAGAACGAAGGGAAAATGGCAGCAGATAAAGGACAGTTTTTGCAAAGAACTCCCATGTGGAAGCTACTTCGCCAGGGCCAATACACCTGCATTTGCAGTAGGAATGAATGCAAAACTGAGAATCCTTGCTGTGTGGACGCAGCTTTGATTAGTCACCAGCATAAATGAGAAGCAGAAGGCAGGGCTTGACTGTACCAACTAACAGTAACTTAAAACAAGTTGCAAAGCAGTACCATCCTTTCTAGGTCCCAGCCATGCATACTAAGCTTCCCTTTGTTTCTGAGAGGACTGCAAAGTTGCTTGGCATCTGTTGCTCCAGGATTGGTGCCACAGAACCTGCTGTTTTGGACCCATTTTTCACACAATGTCACACATTACAATTCTAGTTGAATACCCAAGTTATTTGGCTTCTATCAGATAAAAATGCAGAGATTATACATTCAGTTGCTGCGTTCTGTGCATTGATTCTTAGATTGCAGGAATCGCATTTTAAAAGTTTTTAAATGTAGATTTTGATTCTGTATATTATCTCTTTTTCCTTCTTTCTCATATTATGTTTATATTGTATGCTGGTCTTAAGACCATAATAATAATAAACTAAACTAAACTACCCAAGTTATTTGAAGTTAGGGATGCCAGTCTCCAGGTGGGACCCGGGGATCCCCTGGAATTACAGCTCATCTCCATACTACCGAGATCAGTGACCTGGGAGAAAATGGCTGCTTTGGATGGTGCACTCTGTGGCCTTGTACCCCACTGAGGTCCCTGTCCTCCCCCCACACACACACACAGGCTCCATTCCCAAATCTCCAGGATTTTCCCAACCTGAATCCAGCAACCCTACCTCCCCATCCCTCGCTGGTGGCCAAGGGTAACTTGGCAGCCCTCTTTGAAGTACGTGTCTACAGCCACAAAGTGTGAAAACCACAAGGACATGAGAACACAACCCAAATTTGCTGAAACCTACCATGTGCAGTGGTTGACAGGTTTGCACTTCATTGAGAAAGGAGAGGCTGCTACCACCTTGGCCTTCAGACTGCACCTTTTCTAAGTCTTGTCAGTAGGTGTATTTTGGTAGAGTGGTACTTTCCCCAAAAAATCAATTGCTGCATTAGAGATCATTCGGCAATTGATGAAATAAGCATTCAAGGTATACATGATGTCAAGCAGAGACTATGTGCCAGTTGGAATTCGGTAATGATAGTAGCATCTGTGATAAGATGCCCTGATGTATTTGGCTTATGAATTATTTACTATTTAGGACTTTAAAATGTGTACACCACTTTAGTCCTGAGTTGCAAGAGAAAAGCGGCATCAAAATATTCTAAATAAATAAACAATGTGGTTTTTAAAGGAGTTCATAATCTGCCCTAGGTTAACTTCAAGAACAACAACAGTCTGAAGGATCAAGCACCAGCTGGAACCATGTGGGGTTATTAAAAGCCCACATGAAAAAAGAACACAAGAGCAATATGTGCGTGGACAGCAAATCCCTTCTACAAGGACAGACGATGCAACAAAACTGTAGGCGCTGTCTATTTACAGAAACTTTCAGTACCTTATCAAGTAGCAGGAGTCCCATGAAAATACCATTTCTGTCTGGCACTACACTTACTTTCACTTCCTTTTAATGCTCATAGTTCCAGAAGACACACAGTCAAAGTTAGGATACCCTCTGCCTCCACCATGAGGATGCTGCCAATAATTCGACGTCCACTATAAGTTCTCCTCCTCTAAGCCATTGAATGCCGCTTGTTTTAGCCTGCCTACAATATACAACTTTGTTGCTCTATAAAGACACACAGTTCTGATCAAAGATCTTTATAAAAAATGACTCTCCAGGGAGATATTTGGATGGCTCACATCTTATTTATTTAGGCATTTCTACCTTGCTTTTCTTATCGGTAGAGCAAGAAAATTTGTTTTCATTTGTTCTTAGGGAACAAATTCCAAAAGGGTAGCCATGTTAGATTATAAGAGTCTCTCCCTCCCTTGCTAATGTTCAAGCAGCAAAATCTCTAGGCCGGTTGGCCCAAGATGATGATTAGGTGATTTCATAAGAACTTAGGGTTGCCAAGTGATTCTTCGCCAGAAGCGGGGGGCTCCCGGCCGGCGTCTGGTGTGCGCGCCGCACGCATGTCACCCGGAAGTGATGGGAGGACGCCAGGCACGCTGGGGGCAGGGCCACGGCCATACAAGGGAAAACCATAGAGTTTCCCCTTGGATGGCCGTGGCCCTGCCCCCAGCATGCCTGGCGTCCTCCCACCACTTCCGGGTGACACGCACGTCGGGGCGGAGTTTCCCCCGGGGACCAATCCGGCGGTGCCGGGGAACGGGCCTCTGGGGCAGGGGTTTTCCCGCCCCCCCGGGGGGACTTGGGATCCCTATAAGAACTCTCCATCTCTTGGACAGTAGGGCTGAAGGCTGGGAGCCAAAGGGCAAGAGCCCTTTTTCCGCTTGTACCAAAGGCTTGCATACAGGTCTCAACCAGCTAGGTTCTACAATCCCAGGCCTATCACCTCCTCATGCCTTTGGACAACCTCAGGCTTTAAAAGGTACCTGTAAACAGGATAAGAACCCTCTGGATACCAGACACCAAACAAACCCACCTCACCCAACTCCCATAAGAGTTTCCAACTCTTTCAAAAATATGTTCAGATTTTTTTAATGCATCAAATGATGAATAGAAACCAAAAGTAGTGTTTTAATTTAGCATAGGGTTGCCAGCTATGGGTTGGAAAATACCTGGAGACTTTGGGGGTGGATCCGGGAGAGGGTGGGGTTTGGGGAGGGGAGGGACCTTAGCAGGGTACAATGTCACAGAGTCCACCCTCCAAAGCAGCCATTTTCTCCAGGGTAACTGACCTCTGTCAGGTGGTGATCAGTTGTAAAAGCAGGAGATCTCCAGGCCCCACCTGGAGGCTGGCAACCCTAATTTAGCATGGTTGATTCTGAAGTAGCATCTGATTTGCTGTCATGCAAACTATGAAGCCACAGGGAGCAATGTTCCCTCTAAGCTGTGGAGTCTTGTGAGCAAAAATTCTACTTTGTGAGCTACCGGCATTAAATTGTGAGCAAGCAATTTAGCTACTGTATAAATTAGTTTGCCCCGGAGCCATCCATCCTGAGCTAAGACAAAAATGCGTGAGCCGGAGGCTAAAAAACTGTGAGCTAGCTCACACTGACTCAGCTTAGAGGGAACACTGACAGGGAGGCCAGGTTCACACCAAGAACCTTCTACCATTTCCCTTCTCTGTGTCCCATCTACTTTCACCCACAATTCCCTAATGTCCCATAGGCAAAAAAATCTCTGGGGCACCTTTCAAACAGGCAAAAGTAACCTCTTTCCTGGCCTCAAATAAAAGGAAATAATTTCCATTGCCCCCCGGTCTGGGACAGCCAATCTTGTTCATCAGTGAGCACAGCGACATCAGTGGTCCCCACAGCAAAGAAGTTAAGAACAGCTGACAAAAGGTGCACAGTAGAGTCAAGTACTAAATCCAAGTAATCCTGAGTTCCAAGTAAGCCATATCCACTGCTGTAAACCAGCCTCTATAACAAGGATTTCAGAAACTATAGTTTTATATGCACTCCTTCAAGGCTGCAACACATACAAATTCACACTGCGGTCATAAAATTATCAAACCATATTCATACAGCATCTTTTTTTCCCATAAACATTTTTCTTTATTGTTTTTGGCATTTTCCCTTCCTCATACAAGCCAAGCTAGTAAAACAAGGGTAATTCCACCCTGAGATACTAACTTCCCCATACCGAACACAGAACATTCTGCATTTGTATGCACAACTCCAAGTCCAAATGCGGCAGATAACAAACAACCTTATAAAACCTCCCTTCCCCCGAAGCCCTTCTAAGCAACATCTGGAGGTGTTGCAAGATATATTTTTTTTGTTTGGGTTTACTAGCTAAGGATAAGTGCAGGTTATTTTAACAATGTGTTTTAAATGGTGTGATATTGAGACTTACAAATGTTTCATAATGTTTTGCTGGTATTTTGTTTTATAAAGGTAACTAGTAAGGAAAGCCCGTCGTGGCGGTAGACGACGGGCCCTAGATAGGAAGGAAGGGCGAGTGGAAGGGAGGAATGGAGAAGAGGAGGTAGAGAGAGAGAGACAGAGTTAGAGAGGGGGGAAAGAGAGAAAAGGGGGGGAGACAGAGTGGGGTTAATGGTATTATTTTGGAAAGAAAGGAAGGGAGAAAGCTAGGAAGGAAGGAAAGAAGGAAGGAAGGAAGGAAGGTAGATGGGTAGAAAGACAGAGATTGAAAGAGAGTGAATGGGAGGAAGGATAGTTGAGAAGGAAGAAGGGCAGAGAAACAGAGGGGGGAAACAGAGTGGGTGAGAGAGAGAATGTTGGGAGGAGAGAGAGAGAAATAGGAGGGGGGGAGGGGACCCGGCCTGGACTGTGGACAGGGCCCGGGGGGAAGCGGTGGACGGAGGGCTGGGCTGAAAGCGTCCCTTACCGTATGTGGGGAAGATGGCCGCTCAGAAGAGCTGGCTCCGATGACTGGCTCCCTCCCCTCCCAGCCACCCAGCCAATGGCAGGGCAGGTTGGCTGAGGGAGCCAGTCATTGGAGGCAGCTCTTCTGAGTGGCATATTTTCCGCCCATACACTAACGGGGCGCATTTTAGAATTCTGGCACCCAAAACTCCTTTATAATAAAGGAGAGATGTGGTATCTGTTCTGGGTGCCAAAGAAAAAGCAAGTGTGTTTCTGTGTGCATCATCTCCCCCCTTCTAAATTCTTCCTGCAATTCTTGCCCCCAGCTCATCACCTCCTGATTAGGTTTCAGACCCAAGTTTAATTTCACAAATTTAAGACTGGAACTCTGAAGACAGTAAGAGGTTTTAATTTTCCATTGCTATTTTGTGCCAAGCCCTGACCTGGATGGCCCAGGCGAAACCCAATCTCATCAGATCTTGGAAGCTAAGCAGGGTCAGCCCTGGTTAGCCTTTGGATGGGAGACTGTCCAGGCTTACAACACAGAGCAGGAAACAGCAAACCACCTCTGTGCATCTCTTGCCTTGAAAACCTCATGAGGAGTCGCCAGGGCTATTTTTGGACAGGAACGCTCAGGAACGGAGTTCCGGCTGGCTCCTGAGTTGGCCATGCCCAGCAGGAACTCATTAGCATAATAGGCCACACCTAAGAGCAGACACTCATTAGGATTGGCTACATTAGGGGTGTGTGGCCTAACATGCAAAGAAGTTCCTGCTACAAAAAAAGCCCAGGGTTTTGACAACAAAGTAAACAGAATAAGAAGCAAAAGACAGGTGTGGTTGGATGACCACACTTCTGGTAACATGTGGGGTATGGCCTAATATGCTAATGAGCTGTGCTGTCAGGGGTGTGGCCTAATATGCTAATGGGTTTCTGCTGTTGGGTGTGGCCTATTATGCTAATGAGTTCCTGCTGGGCTTTTTCTACAAAAAAAGCCCTGGGAGTCGCCATAAGTCAGCTATGACCTGACAGCACGTTCCACCCACCACCACCACCACATTTTATGCCAAGTTTGCTGTTTTTTTGGAAGGGCTTGTATGAGACTTTCTGAGATTTGCTGTTTTAACAGTCTCTTTTGGGATTTTAATTATTTACATCTGGGAGAGTTGGTTTTTTGCTATTGCATAAACTCATTGTTGGGGACTCAGCTTCATATTTTTTGGGGGGGAATGCTGCAGTATATAAATACATAAGTAAAAACAAGTGGAGTGAGTTTCAGGAAAGCAAGGCAGCTGCTTTCCCCCTGAATTCATTAAGGGGACTCTCTCATGAGAAATGTGTCCCCCCCCTCCCCCGGGCTATCCCTTAGTTCTCAACTAAAGATTATTTTCTTGTGAGGATACATTGGAGCGGTGTTGGATTAATGTCACACATGGCTATTATATAACATGTCACGTGGCACAGAAGAGAGGGAGAGTTAAAAATCTAAATCAATAACAAAACTGTACTGTGGTTTACATGGAGAGGGAAAGATATGTGCAAATACCGGCATGAAAAGGCAGTCCTGCAGGAACTAAAGCAAAAGGGAATGAAAGTGTTCAGTTAGACCTTGTTTGCTCTCAGGGACCATCCTGTTCACTGTGTGATCCCCATTGTTATGTTCAGTTGCTGTCAAGGACATGAGTATATAGCAACAATTGATTGGATCATGGCATCAACATGTTCACTGTGTGATCCCTGAATGGCTGGAATGACTTTAAAGATGATAAAGAAAACTTCTAAAGCAGGCCAAGAACAGCAGCAAACTACCAAAACAGCAACAAACTGAGAAAATAAATGTCAGTGAACAGGGTCTTAAGAATGTTCATATTCTCCCAAATGAGAAAATAAATTTGGGGGGGGCATGTTTTGGCCCCCACAAAAGCATTTTTCCAACACCAAAAATGAGAGAAGGAAATATTCAGCACAGTCCTAATACATGTACAGTCTTCCAAAATACAAGCACACAACTTATAAGCAGTTCACATTTTATTAACTAGATTGTACTGTTTGGCATCTCATATGGACTTGAAAATAACTTGTGTGTTTTAGTTTACCTTACTTAAACATCAGCCCTATAATATTTCTTCCTGCTTGCAATAGCTTTTTTATGTAAATTGAAAGTTTTTTTCAATACCAGCTTTGGCTGGAAGTTCCTTGGAAATGGCCACAACAAAACAATCCGTATTGAAATGTACATCTGGCTGCAGCCATAAATGTCCTGATATCATAATTATTAGGTTAGGGCTGCCAAAAGACTCAAAGATAAATCGCTTTTAAAATGAACAACCTAATATGGTATAGAAATTACAGTTTTACGAGTTTCTGCTGAGGTCCGTAGTGGCCCATAAAAATTCCTCCCTTTAACGTATTTGAAGGCATTTCAAAGATTGCTCTCTCATGAAAATCCCTCATTCTCAAAAGGACCACTAAGGTCTTCTACATTCTAATATTTCTGACAGAGTGCAGAACCATTAAATACATGTAGCAAATATTTTTAGCTACTTAAATGTAGACTCGTTGGTCAGCTTTTACAATACCCCTCCCCTAAAGTGATCTCTGCCATTCTCTCAGTCTATGAATAATGTTAATCCCTGTTGTGGAGACATCTGGGATTTCCCATCCTTAAACAAGAAAGGTCATCTTCCTCAGTGCTAAAAGTCTGTACAGGGATCCATACGGGATTCCTCAGCGCTAAAAGTCCGTACAAAGATCAAAGACAAGACCCAAACAGGCCTCCCATCTGAGAAGTCCCACCAGGCTCTCGTTTTCAGGCTGGTGTGGCCTACCTGGCTCAATACGTTTGCTAATTTAGATATAAGACAGGAAACTGACTCAAGGTACTTGGGCTCCCAACAATGTGACCAAGGTTATTTTTGACACAGTCTCCTGCACCACCAGCAGCCTGGTCCAGGAGAACTTCAGAGGAGCCATTGGTATCTCTGGAGCCAGCCCTGGAGCTGGGCAGCAGCAGTACAGTCCTTGGATGTGGTGATGGGTATAAGCCTCATCTCTTAGCTCCTCCCACAGTGCCACCAGCTCGGAGCAAGACAAGCCCAAGAGCATGCAAGTATCTCAGTTGTAGTGATACCCTCAGGTCGCGCGAGTTGAGGCCCCTGTCCGGGTACAGTCTGTCCAAGAGGATCGCGGGCTACTGGCCCATGAGGAGTTTTGCAGGGTAGCAGCCACTGACCGGGTTTGGGGTGGTCTGTTGCGCCAGGAGGAAGCGCGACAGATGGAATTCCCAGTCCCCTTCCATGAGCCAGTTGAGGGCTTCCTTGGCGGTGTGCACCATCTGCTCCACCTGGCAGTTGGTGGTGGGGTGAAATGGGGCAGACCTTATGTGCCAAATCAGGTTGCTGCGGAGAACTCCTGGAATTCCTCTGAGGTAGTGTCCAGCAACCCATGGGTGGCGAAGATCTTGTGGAGCGCCCGGATGGTGGCTTTGGAGGAGGTAGCGGGAACCGGGCTTATCTCCAACCATTTCGAATAAGAGTCCACCGTTACTAAAAACAGCAGCCCGTGGCATCTGGGTGGATTCCCAGGCTTGGGTGGGTGCACTCGGCGGATTGGTCCTGACGACTTGGCATGTCTGGCAGCGCTTTACCCAAGCCTCTACCTGCGCATCTATCCCTGGTCACCACACATAGCTCCGGGCCAGGGCCTTCATCCAGACGATGCCGGGATGGGTCTCATGTAGAGCTTGCAGGACTCTGTGCCGTAGTGCGCTGGGGACAACTACCCTGTCTCCCCACAATAAACAGCCCTTGTACATGGACCACTTATCTCTGTGAGCGGCAAAGGCAGTGGACTTGGGTCCTTTTGCCGCTGCAGGACACCCTATCACCACCCAAACCAGAACCTGGGAAAGGACGGGGTCCCTGGCTGAGCGGCGAGCAACATCCGCTGCCTGGAGGGGGGAATCGGGAAGGTCCTCTACCTGTAGAACGTGGTTGACTGAAACCAGGTCATCCTCCACGGAAGGCAGCGGCAGGCAGCTCAGGGCGTCTGCGTGGCCCATAGCCTTGCCTGGGCAGTGCTGTAGGGATTAAGAGTAGCCGGACAGGAAAATGGACCACTGCAGGACCCATAGGGAAAGGCCCTGTGGTGTCCAACCATCAGAGGCAAAAAGTCCGAGGAGGGGGCGGTGGTCTGTAACTATGGTGAAGGGTCGGCCATACACAAAGTCATGACGTTTCTTTACTCCAGCCACAATCGCCAGGCCCTCCCAGTCTATCTGGGCATAGTTCCACTCCGCCAGTGACAGCATCCGGAAGTAGTAGGTGATGGGCACCTCCCGGCTGGCCAGGAGATGGTGGGCCAACACCGCGCCGACGCTGTAGGGGGACGTGTCACAGGCCACTCATCAAAATGCACCAGAACTTTATTAGAAATCAACAGCGCTTTGACTCCCTTGAATGCGGCGGCCTGGCGGGGGCCCCATGCCCATGGGGCTTGCTTGTCCAGGAGGCAATGCAAAGCCTTCACTACCGCCGCCTTGTGGGGGAGAAAGGCGTCTTAAAAGTTCAATAGGCCCAGGAACACCTGGAACTCCGCCTTCGATTTGGGTGAGGGTGCTTCAACGATGGCTTTTATCTTGTCCCTAGCCGCGTAGACCGTGATGCCCAAAAGGTCCTCTGACGGAACCCCCAGGATGCACTTTTCCCACTTTACTTTTAGGCCCACCTCATGGAAGTGGCGGAGGACGATGCGCAACCGGGTGGCGAACTCAGCCAGCATTGCCGCGGCAATCAACACATCATTGAAAAACGGCGTGACTCCCGGGATCCCTTTCAAAAGAGAGTCCATTAATTGTTGGAAAAGGCTCGGGGCCACGCTCACGCCAAACTGCGACCTCTTTACCTTGAAGGCCCCTCTATGTGTGACAATTGTTTGCGTGGCAGCAGTGCCCTCGTCCACTGGGAGCTGCTGGTATGCCTGTGCTAGGTCCAGTTTCCCAAAAATCTTTACCCCTGCCAAGGAGGCAAGACATGGCTGACAACCAGGACTGGGTAAGCGTGGTCCTGAAGTGCCTTATTTAACGTGCACTTGTTTCTTAAGGGTGGCCTCTGGTATAATGGAGGCGGCGGAGCTGGAATCAAGCTCCCTCTATTTGGACCCGGACCTGGATCTTCGGGGCATAGGACTGGCTCGGAAGCCGCAGTACCTGTTCGACTGGCTAGGCTGCGAGGAGATAGAGCTCTTCCTTGGATCCATCATCCTCGTAGTGGGCGTTGGCTCTGTGGAGTGGCTGGGGCAGTGCTGGCTGGGCTCTGGAGCCCTGGAACATCAGGTCACGGCAATGTGCCCTGCACGGCCGCACCTATGGCACTTCGCGTCTCAGAACCGGCAGGATTTCCTGTCGTGCTTGTCGCCGCAGCTGGCGCACTCCTGGGCAGGCGAGAAGCGTGGTGCGGACCCTTGTTCCCGGCGTCTGGTTGACTGTTGGGTGCGGTGGACCTCATCTCTCTCTGGGTCAAGGTTGTCATCCTGCGTTTGGTGCACGGCGGATGTGGTCGATGGACGGTTTTCTCTCCCATGCCGTGGCAATGGAAAGAGCTGAGGCTAGGGAGCACTTCTCATCCTCCAAGATGCATTGTCTGAGTTTCTCATCACACAGCCCACAAACGAGTTTGTCGTGGAGGGCCATGTCGAGATGGGCCCTGAACGTGCATTCCGAGGCAAGCTGGTGGAGCTCAGCCAGGTATACTGCTACCAACTCCTGAGGCTGTTGTTGCCGGGCGTAGAAGGCCACGTGCCACGCTATCTCTGATGGCCGTGGGACAAAATGGTCCTGTAGCTTCTTGATGATGTCCTCGAATGAGGCATCGACCAGCTTCATGGGGGAGAGCAGGTTGCGGGCCAGCTCCACTGTGGTGGGACCACAGGAGCCAATGAGGAGACCCTTCTTATGCTCATTGGTGGTTACTTCGTAGAATATTAGGATGGACTTGAGTCCCTCAACCCAGGCTTCCCAGTGCTGCGGACAGGCCAGGTCAAACAGAGGGACAAGTCCGGCTCCTGGAGCAATGGCCATCATGCGGCGTGGAGGAGGAGGTGATGCAGGAGGTGAAGAAGGCATGGAGGTCGCTTGGTCTTCTTCTGTGCTCAGCAGGAGCCACGATAGTCTCTGGTACCATCTTCCATAGATGCCTCCACGGTCCGGCTTGCTCAGCGGGATCCCACCTTTGTCGCCATTGTTGTGTAGTGGGTTCGACGCATTGAACAATCAGGAAACAGCGTGATTGTCAGCACATGTGTACTAATACACAACACAACAACGCAAGTACCAGCCAGGCGGCCAACTATATACAGCCCACCCACAGGTCCTATTGGAGGGTTTAAACTTCCCGCCAAGGTTCCTATTGGTGACCACTTGAGGTGTCAGGATCCTAGTCTCTATTGTCTCTGAGAGCCAAGCTCTGGTCTAAGTCGCTGGCACCTAGTGGCAGTCAGCGGACTCCTCAAGGATCCATTACCCCTCAGGAATTCACCATTGAATTCCTCCAAAAGACACACACCCATTATGTATCGAGACAGGGCTCCACTGATACTGAACTGTAGACAATAATGGGGAGCCTTATTATTCTAATCACTCTTCTCCTGTTCTCACACTGGCTGGTCCCCAAGAGCCTCCCTCCCATGAGGCATCAGCCTAGCACTTCACAGCTTGTATAGAAACTAAACATGTGAAGCCCATGTGCAGCACATATATGCATGCCTTCTTACCCTGAAACAATGAACGCCTACCTCCTTTCAGTTGCAAGACTGGACAGGATGCAGTGAAAAGAGAACAACTGAACAGGAACTAACAGCAAGATGGTTCTATTGTGCACAGATAGCTGGGGCAGGCAACAGCCACTCTGCAGTTCATTGCCACCTAACCTTCGAATGAGTTCATGAAGAGGCAGAAGAAATGGGAGCCATTAGCGGCAACAATTTTCTGCTCCAGCAGAATGATGGCAAAAGTGAGGAACTGCAAGAGCCTTTTCCGTGCTAAAGAAGCAGCATTCAAACCTAAGGGGGGAAGGGAGCAAGTATCTCCTTTAATAGCTTCTGCAAGCACCACACAGGAACTTTCCTTCAATTAATATGCAGTATACGTGAGATCTTCCAGGGAGTTGCTCGTGTTAGTCTTTAAGGTGCCATAAGGTTCCTGTTTCATCAAAACATATTAACAGGGCTACCCTCCTTTGGAATGATCACAATTGAACTCCTGTGGGAAAATTAACATGCAGGCATTGGAAGTGGCAATAATGAGTCACAGGTTCATGTCTAGTCTGACCTCAAGGCCTTAGGCCAAAGTTACAAAACCCAGAAAGGATTAAATGTGTTTTCTAAGTCAACCTTCTTGCATGGGTATCAGTCAGTTCAGAAACCTGACACATACATTTAAAATGGCATTTTTTTTTTACACACGCACAGCCAGTGGGAGCAGGGCTGAAAAGTGCAGTAAGTGGCACATGTTAATTCAGTGTCGGTTACAAATCGGATGACTTCTGTGTCTCTTGAGCATGGGACTACACATTCCACAAAAATACATACAGTACAAGCTGATTACCAGCTTTCGGTAGTGAGAGGCAAATTTGGGAGAGGGTGACTTTGACCAGATAAATGGTGAAGGGAGGGATCACCATTTTAACCTATTCAATCAGCCTGGTAGAAAAGAGGCATTAACATCTGGCCCCCAAACACTGCCACTATCCCTTTTGTTTTCTGATATGCAGCCTTATACGAGCTCTACAGAACCTGAAAGCTTGTGCACTGTGTTATTTTGGCTGGTCTTAATAAAAGGTAATAAAATGTATTAAAAGGACATTTGGTTTCTTGGATTTTACACCTTATTCTGTAGCAATCACACTCCTCTTCAGCAAGGGTGTTCACTATTTATTACTTCTGTACAAAAAAAATCGTTCTGCATAGAATTAACTCCTTATGTCTCTTCAAGCTTTGAGAATTTTCCATAGGAACAAAAGGTGATATATCATTTTGACTCTTCCCTAGTCAAAATGATGCATCACCTTTTGACTTCGTATATGTCTCCTCCTCTATCACTCTCCTCAATTCATAACTTGTTCCACTGTAAACTGTACTGCATCTAACACTGCCTGAATGTGTCCTCTTTCATTGTTCTCTTTCTAGCCAAATGGATCATTCCAAAGGAGACTATTCCAGAATTCTTGCTCAAGTGTCAAGTGACAGAAGGTGAAAGGTTTGGCAATTTTAGGTTTAAAATAGGGTAGCCATGTTCCCTCTTTGGGCAGGAGGCCTTCCTACTGCCACTCAGCTGGACAGTGGGCAAAGATGGGGGGAATGGGAGGGGAAATTGCCAGCATCCTGTCATGACGATGTCACCTCCAGATGTCATTACATTGCCAGTGATGCTCCAGCACTCAGTCAAAACTCTACAGGTGAATCATTTGGGTGAAATGCTAGAGTGTTGCCAGCAATGTGGTAACATCACTTCTGCTCGCACCAGAAGTGACATCACTGCATCACTGGCAATGTCATTATATTGTCAGCGAGGCCTCTCTCCAAATGTAATTCTCCCACTGGTTGCCAGTCTCGTGCTTCATGGTCCCTTCACAGCATGAGATCCACTGTACTGGCGTGCAGGCTCAAAGTACCACGTTTCAGAAGTCAGGCAGGGCGGGGTCATTCAGTCCAAAGTGAGGATTCTAGAAGTCAGGCAGGGAGGGTCGTTCAGTCCGAAGTCAGGGTTCTAGAAGTCAGGCTAGGCAAGGTCGTGGGGTTTTTATGACCCCATGCCTAAGGATCACACTTGCAGCCAGCTGCTCAGAAATAATCCTGCAACTACTCATCTTTGTGCGCTCTGTCTTCTTACTCTTAATTCTGTTCTCAGCCTATGTCAGCTAACTGAGGTTCACCTGCTGAATCAGGGCTGGAGGGTGTTGGTGGCTCTGTACCAGCTGTTGGCTATGAAAACTGACAAGCCTGCATCTCATTCTCTTGCTGGTCAACTTCTGTTAATTCAAGACTGGCTACACGGGGCTTCTCCTGAGGAGTCCTCGCTATTTCTGAGCCCTGGCTGACCCACAACACCTACATATCTAAAGGACTTTTTGCCCCCATACAATAGCTATGGCATTCACCTTGCCACCTTCTGGATGTTCCCCTACTAAAGGAAGCCCACCTGATATCAACGAGCCCGTGCTTTCACAGCAGTTGTTCCTATTTTATGGAATTTGCTGCCCATGGAGGTGAGGGGCGTCTATCTTTGGAAAACTCCAGGAGGCATTGTAAGGGTGTTATATTCACCAGATCTTTTAATAGAACAAGTTGCAGGCATTTTATCAAGGTGGGAGAAACTGAGGTTTCATTGTTATTTGATGCTTTTAATTATCAATTTAGAAACCACCTTGAGTCAAGGGGAAAGGCAAAATATAAATGTTTGATTAAATAAAAACTACTCCAGGGATTTTCAGGGTAGCCCTAATTCCTTAGTTCCCCATCTGAAAAGAGAGTGTTGTGTAACTGTACAGACTCGTAATGCACAAGCCAGACATAAATAAATGTATATAATTCTTGTCAAAGAATTCAGCGGTGTTCTTCCACTGAAGTCAGTGAGATACAACTGCTTGACTTAGATGAAATCATACCCATAGCTTTAGCCTGTAAAATGTGTCACAGGTAATTATGAAGCACAGAAAAATCCGTCCTCAACTAATGAGCTGAATGCATGAATAAAAAAAGAAACCCATAAAAAGGACCGAGAATTCTGCAATTCATTAGGATTGGATCTACACAGCCAAAACACACTTTCCTTCTAAGACATCAAAAGGTTTCATGTTCTAATCGTACAATCTACACATTTTACCTCCTTATCTCTAGTCCAACTTCTCAACCAAGAAACTGCGATTCTAAATCCAAATATATTTTGACTCTACAGAACTTACTGAATATTTTAACTGAAAACACCTTGATAAACTAAACAGAATGACTCCCGTGTGAGCCTCCTCCCCCTTCTCCTTCTGTGATGCATTATAATAGCTTATAATTCTTCAAATTTAAACATCTCCAAATAGATCTTTGTCCTAAATTGCTACAAAAGAAAAATGCTTTTTCTTTTAGTACTTTATGTGTTACCTAAGAAAACTTTTGGACATGTTCTTTAAAAATATCCGGAGGGAAAACAAATGTGCTTATTTCTGTGCTAAACTATATGCACTGATGTAATTACTTAGTGATCTGAATTTCTGCAGCTCTGATCCTGATTTATTCACAGTCTAAAAGCATACAGGGGGAAGAGGAGTGGGTAACCAGGCAGACCTAATGAGAAACTCAACCAAATCTAGTTTCAGCTCGATTTGAGTCCAGTAGCATCTGAGAGACCAACCAGGTCTTTGATGAAAGGAGCCCTCACTCTCAAAAGTTTACAACCCCCAAAATCTTGTTGCTAAGGTACTACTGCATTCGAATCTTCCTCTTCTACCAAATCGAGTAGTGAGCAGGGAACAAACTGCACAGTTAGCAGCCTTATGCAACTGACTTTTACTTGACTACCTCTTCAGACTGCCGGAAACAGAAGGGCTGTAGGCAATGTTCCCTCTAAGCTGTGGAGTCTTGTGAGCAAAAATTCTACTTTGTGAGCTACTGGCATTAAAGTTGTGAGCGAGTGATTGGGCTGCTGCATAAATTAGTTTGCTCTGGAGCCCTCCTTCCTGAGCTAAGACAAAAATGTGTGAGCTGGAGGCTAAAAAACTGTGAGCTAGCTCACACTAACTCAGCTTAGAGGGAACACTGGCTGTAGGTTTAAACATCTCCCTTGTATTTTTTTAAAAAAACCAACTCCTTGCACATTTGAAACAAGTCAAGAAGATAGCCACCCAAAAGCCTTCTCCCCAACATGCTGATTTTGAATGGGGGAGTGTTAAATATGAGAGCACGTTCCCCCACTTGAAGTTGGAAATGCAAAGTAATGCAGCTGCCAACACATCCCAAAAACTAATGAAGCCAACTGCACCTTCAGCACTGAAATCCATGAATGCATCCACTTAAAACTCTGGAACAAGACTCTCCAGTGGAAAATCTCAAGTACATCTGAGACAGTTCGTGCAACATACACACCACATGAGTGTGGAGGAAGGCGACAGACCACTCACTGTCAGTACTCAAAACTTTGGCTGAGGTGAAGCTACTCCAGTGACTCCTCTCTCTCTCTGCCATGAACCAGTGAGTAGATTAGCAGATGTGAGAGAGAAGGACCAGCAGTTGCCAGCAGTCAGGGCAGTAAGACAGGATGGAAGAGGCTGGGACCACTCGCAAGGCTCTAGTTAAGAACTGGGGCCTGGAATGAATATTGAGAGGGGCTATAGCTAGGCTTGCCATTCCCCTGTGGGGGGTAGGGGTTTGCCTACTTTTAGGCCAGTGGGGGGAACCCCACCCCCAAAGTGCTGCCAACGTGTCCGGCGCGATGATGTCATCGTGCCAGACACATTGTGGGAGGATGCTCTATCATTCGAGGGAAAACTCTATAGTTTTTCCTCGAACAATAGAGGCCCCCACCCACAACATGCCCTGCACGATGATGTCACTTCTGGGTGACATCACAGAACGAGTGCACCAAAAAACTCCCAAACAAGAAGAAGGACCCCCCTGCCGGCAGCCCTAGCTATAGCTTATTGGAAAATATACCTTGCGTGGAGAAGATCCCATGTTCCAACATCTTCAGTTAAAGGATTTCCAGTTACAGAGGTTGGGAAAGATCTCTGCTTGAGATCTTGAAAAGCTGCTTCCAGTCAGAGAAGATGTCCTAATCCAGCTGCGTCAATGGTTTGGCCTTCACAGCAGACTCACATGCTGAGTCAGAATGAACTTTGAATGAACTATGTACAAAACGTTCTCCTTATGCTGCACATTTCTGCATTATTTCTCACAGTTACTGGAAAACCATGGTTATTGCACAGGTAATGTACAAAATAATGATGAGGTTATATTAAAATATGTACATTCTTCAGTGCATCTTGCAGATTATATATTCACCAGAAAATGTACAAAACCCTCTTGACATTTCCAAAGACCTGCTGGAGAATATACAAGTTGACCAGGCACCATGTATGATTCCCTCTTCAGGGACAGATGATGAGACATGCTCCATGAGTGGTGGTGAAAGTGCACAGTTGACAGTTGTCATGTACATCAGCTGTTCAAATGACATTACACATAAGAACATAAGAGATGCCAATGTTGGATCAGGCCAAAGGCCCATCCAGTCCAACACTCTGTATCACACAGTGGCCAGAAATACCAGTGCCATATCATATAGATTATATATATTTCCTTCCGATTACTTCGGTCAGGGGTCCCCAAGCATTCTGAGCCTGCAGGTATATTTGGAATTTTGACAGGGGCTGGTGAGTACTACCCCGTCACATCTCCTTGTGAGAAGGAAAGCCTGAAGGAGAAATGGAACCACACACTAAGAAGAAGAAGAGATTGGATTTATACCCCACCCTTCACTGGGAGTCTCAGAGCGCCTTACAAACTCCTTTCCCTTCCCCTCCCCACAACAGACACCCTGTGAGGTAGGTAGAGCTGAGAGAGCTCTGAGAGAACTGCTCTTTCAAGGACAGCTCTGACAGGATTATGGCTTGCCCAAGGTCATCCAGCAGGTGCAAGTGGAGGAGTGGGGAATCAAATCCGGTTCTCCCAGATTAGAGTCACGCACTTAACCACTACACTAAGGAAAGCCCAGGTGCTCATCAGTCCTCCTGATCTTCCAGCAGA
This sequence comes from Gekko japonicus, assembly GCF_001447785.1. NCBI lineage: Eukaryota > Metazoa > Chordata > Lepidosauria > Squamata > Gekkonidae > Gekko > Gekko japonicus. Next base: position 1,818,328 of record NW_015168047.1, read on the forward strand.
ATACTTTTTCATCTGAATGAGGGCAGCTAGTAACAAGCCTTGCCTTATAGTGGCCACACCCACTTTCTGAAAAACTTGGCAGGCATCAAGGGATGTACTGGTGGGTGCCGTGGTACCCACAGGCACCAGGTTGGGGAACCCTGACTTAGGTGAAACCAAGATCCAACCTTAGCCATGCTTTAACTGTACTGATTCCAAGAATGTAAACATGGTTAAAGCATGTAATTTGCATAAATGATCTCGTGACACTCTCTCACACAACCAAAGAGAACAATCTAGTATTTACAATTGGTGGACAAAAGCCGCTCAGTGATTTATGTTGTTGTGCTCTGGCTCAGTTTTTAATTCTGGGGTTTAATTAACAACTTTAAAGTTTTACATTTTTTCAAATGTTTCGTTTCGTAAGCTATCTTGGTCAGGTTCCCTGCATAAAATTTTTCTAAACAAACAAAGCACCCGGGGGGTGGCATTTTTGCTGGATCTCATAACAGTGATTTCTAAAATAAGTTCTGAAATGATAATGCCAGCCTTTTAATAAATTAATAAAAATAAAAAAGCCTTTTAATAAATTAACATATTTAGTTTGCTAATGAAAGACTTTAAAATGCAGATTTTAAATTTTATTTTTACCATACATTTGAAGGGGCACCAGCTGCCATTCAACATACAGTTATGAATGTTTAAGCCCGGTTTTCATCAACAGAATTTAAGGACACTTGTCTTTGCACTGCACTATTACCAAAACCCCTGAAAACCAGTAACACCAACACCAGAACTGCATATAATCTGTGCTTGTCTGCAAGATGTTCTCCCATTCATTTAAAAAGCAGAGGCAATTCTGTGTACATGGATCTGCTCACTTCACAGGAATGGATAGGCAATAATTTTGTATAAGTATTTATAAATACACATAATAGACATAATGGAAGATTTTGCACTTCTTGATTTTCTATGATATTTAATGGCCCAGACAGTTGTTATTCATGCAATTCTCTGTTCTCAGGAATGATTACATAGTTGTTCGATACAAAAAAAGAAAGTAGATGTAGTTGTAGATACTATCATTCTTATTTAACTTAAGGCAAATGTTAACACCCACTCAATCATCAGTCTAGCTCTAGAGGAGAATTCCGTTGCCTGTAAGAAGCTTCACAAAATGTGTCATTTCTGCAACATAAACACACATCTTCTCAGCAACATCTCAATTTGCATCTAACAAAGAAAGCCAGTGAAAAAAATTGTGTCTCAGAATGAAATTATCTGATTAAAGCCCAGGAAGATAAAATGAACACGATGGAAAGCCTCTCTTCATTCCTCTGGGAGGGGATGTGACTTTTTTTTAACCATTTATTGTTTATGGTGAAGAATTCGTGTGTGTGTGTGTGTGTGTGGCGTGCTGTTCATTATTTTATATTCTTCTCAATTGTCAATTTTTAAACTTTTTAGGCTTGGTTAAATTTGGCTGCTTTCAGCGCCAATGCTTATCAATATCTATGAAGAAAAGACAATGTATGCTTACTTCAGCCACTCAAATTCTCCCTGAAGTATTCCTGTGTGAAAGCTCCCTTTATCTAGCCATATCCTTTTCTAACCCACATTTATTTACCATTCCATTGGTACCCTAGTCTTCCTCAAGAACCACAAGGCAGCATTCATGGTCTTCTCTTCCTCATTTCACCTTTACAACAATACTGTGAGGAAAGTCAGATCTAAGCCAAGAGACATGCAGAATGCTACCCAGTGAACTTCATAATGAAGTAAAACGTGAGGCCAAGTCTCCCCAGCCCCACATCCTATCAGCTCCACCATACTGCAGCTTCCTTGCAGTCCTTGTGAGGGCTTGATGAGTCCATGTCCAAAGGCCATTCCTCCCACAGAGAGGTTTAATCTGTGGCAGCCCACTCTAAGTGAAATTGATATCTTCTCTGTTTATGGTCAGAGGCGTTTTTGTCACTTATGGTATGTGATTTTACTGCTGTCTGTAGCTACCATGGATGTGGGCTGCTGTTTTGATTGATAGCATTGAGGGCTTGGCCTCTTAATCACTGTGACTCAGTCTATCATACATAATTAAAAAATAGCATTTCTTAGTACCCAAGACCAGTGTTCCCTCTAAGCTGAGTTAGTGTGAGCTAGCTCACAGTTTTTTAGCCTCTGGCTCACACATTTTCGTCTTAGCTCAGGAAGGATGGCTCCAGAGCAAACTAATTTATGCAGTAGCCAAATCGCTTGCTCACAACTTTAATGCCAATAGCTCACAAAGTAGAATTTTTGCTCAGAAGACTCCACAGCTTAGAGGGAGCATTACTCAAGACCCATTAGGGGGGTGTCTGTAGTCATTAAGACACATTACCATTTCCTTAGTCATGTTTACTAGTCAACTGTATGTCAACAGTTTGTCAACAGTATGCCAGACTAGATTCAGCAGGCTCTACATAGGTTCCAAGCCATGGGGCATGGAAGAGACATGTGTTCTGCCTACCTGAAGGGTGTGAGTCAGCTGCAGCACCTGAAGAGGTACAGGATGTCTCTCACAGCGATCTAATGTGGGATAAGGAATCTGGTTCCATGAATAGCCTCCACCTGTGCTCGGCTTGTATATTTGTAAGTAAAGCAAACACTACCAAAAATGTCATTAAAAGTCTTCAGTGTCATTAAAAGTCTTCAGTGTGCTATCCTCCAAAAAATAAAACACACAACCCAAGTAAGTGCAAGCCCCAACCTGGTGGGACTCTCTGCCAAATACCATCAGGGTCCTGCGGGATTTTATGCAATTGCACAGGGCCTGTAAGGCAGAGATGTTCCGTCAGGTCTTTGGTTGAGGACAGCAATGGTTTCCCATCATAACTGGCACCCTTTCCGCTCTGGTTGCTTCTTGTATCCACTTTGCCCTCCTCTCCCCTGCCCATGAAGCAGCCAGCAGTCTGAAATGGGACCAAATAATATATGCCATCTTTTTGTTAGAAATATGTTATTAATGTTTTGTTTTATCTTGATGTTTTTATGAATAGTGTACATCGCCTGCAGGGATTGGGTGATTAACAAAAGAAAAAGGAAGGAAGGAAGGAAGGAAGGAAGGAAGGAAGGAAGGAAGGAAGGAAGGAAGGAAGGAAGCTCTCTGCCTCACCTAGAAAAGAGGGAAATACGTTAACACCAACAATACCCAGTTCTGGTTTACAGTTTCAAATGATGTGAGTATACAAATTCATGTAAGCAAACTACTGCTTTGGGCATACAACAGAGGGAAAAGTGGCCTATAAATGATCACACAAATTCAGTGGTAGATGGATAACAACTGATTGACCATAGGCTTGGGGAAACCACTGAGAAGAGCCAGTTCCTGTAACCATTCACCTGAACTGAAAAGGCAGGGGCTTGAGTAGTAATCTCAGAAAATGGCTCATACAGGAGACAGTAGTCCTGTGGACACCCTGGACACTATTCATAGATAATACACTGTATATTAGCCAGTTCTTACTACATTTGACTTGTTAGAGAATAAGCTTTATGGACTATTTATTGCTACACACAATGGACTGTGAACATACACATAGCCTCAGAAAGCTGTACACTTTAAGCCACCTGTTGTGATGCCACACATAGAAGGTGCCTGCACATACCTTACATGTAAATAAGGTTTCAGCTACACAGTTGCCCAGCCTGGTGAAGAAGCACACACCTCCATTATTGTGAGCAATGGAACAACAACCTCAGGAAGAGACAGCCCCCATTGCAGAACTTCTTGTAGTCAGGTACTACCCATCACCTGCTTTGTTCCTGCATTGGCATTTCCTGCCAAATGGACATTTGGTTATCAAAGACACTAACCTGCTTCATCAACACTACAATGGAGCATCCTGACGCCTAGGCTTCACACCCGTCCAGATGCCATACTCTGAGTAAGGTTTTAAGTTACAATATTGGCCAACTCTTTCAGGTAACCTTCCCTTCCCACATGCAACCAATAGGATTGTTTTTGGGATGGACTAACAGGTAGGTGGGTCAAGGGGTTGGCACAGTTACCACCCATCTCTTGGACCCCCTATAAAAGGGAAGGACCATTCACCTGGCCCTTCCTAGCTAGCAATCCCCACATCAACCCCTATCTGCTTTTACCCCTCTTAAGTCCCACTTGCTATCCCCAACCCTTGCCTCTACTTTGATCTCTTGATCTGCAGTCAAGAGACCCACACATTCTGGCTGGTTCTGGTCGTGTGTGAATTCCTTTGTTTTCCCTTTCTTCCCATCCATTCTTCATTGGAACAACCAAGCTGCAAGACAGATAAGTATCGCCCACCATCACCCCTACCTGCTAATGCAACTGTGCTTATTTTAATACTGTAATTCTTAGAAACTTGATTGAATGGGTAAGTGCATCAGTATTGTTTGTATGAGATATATTTTCTAGTAAAAGACATTTATTTTAACTACAACAGCCTCGAATCCTTTACTATTAACCCTTGGTGGGAACAGGACCTTGGTATAAACTGGCAAGAATCCATTTATAAATTGCCAATTGCTGTAAATAAAGCAATTTGGCTAACAGACTGACCACTGTGACTAAGGGATGTTATTACCTTTTGTTGGCCTATGATGAAGAATGGGATAAAAAATTTAAAACAAAAGAGTTTTTTCTTAAATGCTCCAGTACAGCACACTCTACAGAGATTCTCATTCATGCTTATCCATACATCTAATTCTGAACATTACCTCCATCTGTGGATACTTAAACCTATAGAACAGGGCCATGTATTTTATTTATTTATTTATTGACATTTCTACCTCGTCTTCCCCACCAATCCCGCAAATGTAGAGAGAAAAGAGTGGTTTCTACAAACTTGGGAGCCCCCCCCCCCAGGTTTGCAGAAAATCTGAAAAGTTTTCAAAAGGAATGGAGTTAAATCCTCCAAACACAGGAGCATTGTCTGCACTTGGACAAGTCACCTCTGTCTGTTGCCACTAGAGGAGGGGAAACCACCACTACTTGAATAAGATTGGTGGAGGCAGCGGTACTGAAGGTAGATGACCAGGGGAACAAGGGAAAGCAGGAGTTGCTGACCCTCTTTGGTGCTCCACAGCCCCTCCATGGAGACCAGAGGGGGAGGAGGCAGCTGGGCAGGCCAAGGGGCAGGAAGGGGGATGGGCAGGCAGGCATAGCAGTGAGGTGAGCAAGATTTCCCCTCTCCCACGGGTTTCTTGCAGGTCTCCACAGGTAAAAAGGAGCAGGAGCCCAAGGGTGCACAGGCAAACAAGCAAAGGGGAGAGGATGGGCCCTCCCCTTCACAAGTCTTGGGGATACCTCACTTTGTAGCCCCTCATTAGGCAAATCACTCCTATTTCTATTGTTACAGACTGAGAATCAGGTTGACAGGTGTCGCTATAAAGAGCAAAGCAACAGTGACTCCCAGTCTAATACTTGGAATGTGATGATGAATGTACAATAATTTAATTCCTAGAATTAATTAATCAGCTGTTCTGTTCACATTTCTGAAAGCGGGTTTGAAAAGGTGGGAGACAGAGAGGGAAGAACTGCCCAAATGCGCTACTATTTTTAATTTATTTATTTATTTATTACACTTGTATCCCGTCCGTCCCAGTGGGCTCAGGGCGGCTAACAGAGGCCAGATCGTTAGTCTAGCCATAAGTAAAATCATATAAAAACACAATAAAAACATCAATACTAAGACCAAAGTACTCTGTCCAGTTACTAGTGTCCTCAGTCCACTATGAGAACTTAAGAGATATTACAGAAAATGATCTAAGCAAAATAGCAGTAAGTAGACTTGAAATGGAAGAATCACTTTGCCAGAGTTCTCCTCAATCCCATTTAACCATCTCCATTTTATGAATAAAAACACAGGGACCGAGTCTAAACAGTGATATTGACACCTGCATGCTCCAAGGTAGGTTACATAACTTACATTCTCTCTCCTGTACCCTCATTCATCATCTCACAGAAAAATGTGCCTGCCTAACTAGGCAGCTCTCCTAGAGCAATATTCCCAGTTGAAACGGAATAATTTTTTATGGAACGCAAGACCCGAAGCATATGCTATACATTATATTAACAGTAGTCCTTGTCTAGCTAGGCTAGGTCCAGATGTTAATTGGGAATTGACCTCAAGCTGACACACAGACTGTATAGTAACAGATCTGATGCAGCTGTTCTGTAGTTGCCATTTTTGCACTTCATTGTACACAAAATTGTGGCATCCAGCAGCCAATTTACCACATGCCCAACTGAGTCAGATTATACTTATTAGTCAAGGCTGGATAAAATATCGCTTCCAAAAGAACAACAATAAGAGCAGAGATAGAGAATATTGACCTTGGGAAGTATAAATCCTCAAGACAGGCAAACATACATATGCAACAATATATGTGATACTTGCAATTTTGCTGTGAAAAGGACATGCGTATATGTTTATAAACATGAAATTATTCTTAGGAATATTTCTTTTAAGTGTTCTAGAATTTGTTAGAATTTTAATCAGCTGAAAGAAAGAGCAGTCAAAAAGAAAAGAGGAGCATTTTTTCTAACCAAACATAGGCTCTCGGTAATTATTATTTATAATAATATTGTCGCTGGGGTCCAGCAGCAGGGTGTCCTATCTTCTCAACTCCTGCAGTCCAAATGAATTAAGAAAAAAATCCTATGGAGTTCAATGAGACTTACTACAAATAAGCACACACAGGACTGTAGCCTTTATTTCTTTCCCAGTTCAACTGACAAAATTTCTGAGAAACAAAAAGATGGCTCCTTTTTTTTTTTTAAGCAAGCATCATTTTATTGTTCCAGTCAATTCCCTCCCTTGATATCCACACATAGAAGTGTGCATCAGCAAACACACAATTTGCTGTTACAGGGAAATAAATGGCAGACCACTTGCTCCTCATAGCAGAGGCAATGGGCTTGAGGGGATGGGGCCGTGGCTCAGTGGCAGAGCTTCTGTTTTGCACAAAGAAGGTCCCAGGTTCAATCCCCAGCACCTCCAATTGACAGCTTGAAGGTGATATGGAAAAACCTCAGGCTGAGACCCTGGAGAGACCCAAACTAGTCTGAGTAGACAATATTGACCTTGGTAGGCCAAGGGCCTGATGCAGTATAAGGCTGTGGTCAGACAAAGGCTTGGTGCAGTCTGGTCGTGCCTCTATTTTATATGGTGTTATTTGTTCCAGAGACATTTGTCCAAACACGCCCCATTTACTTCACTTCATTTACTCTTGTGCCAATCATGGGATGTTCTCAAACATCAACTCTGAAGCAGAAAAATGTTAACGTCTCCCTGAATTAGGGATGCCAGCCTCCCCAGGCTCCCTGCAGATACGGGATCCTAACTAGGGACTATTTCCATGGCTTTCCAGCCCCAAGAAATAGGAGAGGAGTTTGGAGGGGGATTTGTCGCTTAAAAACAACTCCCCCGGGAGCTCCTGATCCTGACAGAATGTTTGGGTGCAGAAAAATACAAGCAGTAATTCAAAACCCCGGGGCGAAGATCCATTTATGTGCACATCGCTAACTGAATTTTTTAAAATGGCGTGCAGACAGAAGTGTGTGATCTGACTTCCCAAAAGGCTTGATTTCACAAGAGAGAGTTCAGACTTCAGGAAATGTGAAGTGAGACCAGTTCAGTCCATAAAGATCAGACTTTCTCTGGTGTCAGGAATGTTGGGAGTGAGAATGGGGTGCTGACAACTGGGGAACGGGATACAGATGTCACTGTCTGAATGGGCATTTTTAACCCAGAGGGGAGAAGCAACGACATCGGATCAAACAGCTCATCTGATCTCAGCCATAGGCAGATTAACACATTTGTTACTTGACAACAGACTGATGCAGCTACAATGTTGGCACACAGTGAGTGCCGCTAATTGGTATCCTATGCCTATACAACCAGGGAGATTAAAAAAAAAAACCCTCATACCAAGGTGTACCAAAGCAACCCTGACTAGCAATCACAGCACATTTTGCTAGCAGTGCCTCTATGACAAACAGAGATGGAAGCAGCCTACCAGAGAACACTGGCATGGCCCTGCCTTCCTGACACTGGCCTGCCACCACCCACATGCAGAAACAAGGGATGGAAAAAAGTGAACAAAACAGTCTCCACTGTAAGTTGAAGAGAGGTACTAGTGGGAGCAGGCCCATAGCTACAGTGGGACATTTCGGGAGCTCACCCCCTTAATTAAAAGCCCCAACCCACAAATAGCTGTGCCAGAAACCTTATTTACATGTTTCCCAAAGGCTCGTGGGAATCCTTTTGAAAGACTCACCATGACCTAGGTGGTATACAGTAGGACTGGGCTAGCAGAAAGAGAGATAGTTGGAGATGTATTGAAGGTGCCACTCTTGAGTGCTCTTCTAAGCTTTCTTGCCCTGTGGAAGGGAACTCAAAAGGCATTTAAATGCCTTCTGAAGGCAATTAAATGTCCTCTGAGCTCCTTTTTCCTAGGAACTGGTGTGCTTGCTGCCCTGTCCCGTGAAAGGAAGGGCTGGAAACAGGCTTGGAGCCTCCTCCTTTGAAGACAGGCATTCAGATTAATTTAATTAACTGTAATTTAACTGCCCCCTTAAACATTTAAATGTCCCCAGAACAAAACAAAAATCCTGGCTATGGGCCTGAGTGGGAGGAGCCCTGGAATGCACAAACACTATGGAACTCCAAAGATGCAGGTTCAAGTCCCCACCTGCAAGCATTTCCCTTTCACCTAGTGCACATGGAGGGAATGAAATCTGACAGCTCCAACCATAGCACCCACATACCTCTGCAGCTAATTTGGCAGAGGAAAGGTCCCATGATCTGTCCCCACCCAAGGGTTAGGTCTTGAAGACTACTATTAGCCTCTGTCTGGGGCAATGATGCTCTGTATTCTTGGTGCCTGAGGGGCAATAGTGGGAGGTCTTCCAGAGTTCTGACCCCACTGGTGGACCTCCTGATGGCACCTGGGTTTTTAGCCACTGTGTGACACAGAATGCTGGACTGGATGGGCCATTGGCCTGATCCAACACAACTTCTGTTATGTTCTGAAGAGGGTGGGGTAGTGGAGGAGAGGGCAAAGGATGACCAGCCTTTTCTCAGGAAAGAGGAATGTAGACACTACAACAGCAACAAGGAGACCCACTAC
>NW_015168047.1:1827499-1882400 GCF_001447785.1 Gekko japonicus
AGTAAAACCTCTCATATGGCAAGCAGGAGCCATGAGTTCAAATCCCACCCAAGGTGGCAAAATACCATTTCTGGTCAGCAACAGATAACCAACAGCCAAACAAAAAGAAGAGAGTGGACTAGAACCCACAGTTCATGTATTCCAAAGCAGTCCTCCAATCAAACACCCAACTGGGCACACAGGAGCAAGACTCAATGTAGGGCACTGGGAATCCCTCAGTAGCATTGCCACAGGCACTAGCAGTACATAGCAGGGCAAACAGGATTATAAAATATTTATATAGTGGGTTGGAGCCATCCAGCTTTTCTCCTCAATTACACTGCTTCATACAAAATCCCATGCACACCTTGGGAAGCAGAATGTAGTGCTACACCCCATGTGAGGCACAAAGACCAGAAAGGCGTAACCAGGTCACACACTACACTTACTCATTCAACACAGGGTTGCCAAGTCCATCTTCCACCCCCAGCGGGGGACTTTGGGGGCGTTCCTGGAGGGGGTGGGGCATCACCGACGTGATGACATCACGTTGGGGACGTCGTCCCCCCCGCCCGTGCGCCAGATCTCCAGAAACGGCAGTTCCCTGCACTTAAAGGAGCCGGCGTTTCCGTTTTAAATGCAGGAGCCAGCGTTTCCCCTTTAAGAGCAGCCGCACTTCCCTTTTAAGAGCACGAAGCTGGCATTTCCCTGCAAGCTTGCGGAGATCAGGCTTGGGAGGAAACACAGGTTCCACACACTTAAAGGGAGAGAGATGGGTGGCTGTGGGTGTTGGGGGTGGGTAGAACCCCCCCAAAAAAACGGGGGACCCTTGGCAAACCGGGGGGGTTGGCAACCCTAATTCAACAGCATACTCAAGGAAAGCTGGGACTGCCTGGCTTCATCCAGATGGCACCAAAAAGGCATTGTTCATTTACAATGAGAGCAATCCAGGAGGGCGTCAAGCTGAAGTGCTCCTTCCCATCCAAAATGGGCATTTCAGCACACTGGGGTTTAGTTTTTATCTAGACAGCATATGACTCTGCACTACAGCTCACAGATCAGGATTCTAAAACAGGATTCGAATGCATGACCTGGATGGGCCCTGCGAATTGTAGGCAATTGTGTGAGTGTGTAAAGTGCCGTCAAGTCACAACTGATTTATGGTGACCCCATAGGGTTTTTACCAGCCGGGAGACTAACAGAAGTTAGTTAGCTAGCCACTGCCTTCCTCTGCTTAGGAATCCTGGGATTCCTCAGTGATCTCCTATTCAAATACTATCCAGAGCCAACCTTGCTTAGCTTCCAAGACCTGACAAAATCGGGCTATCCTGGGCCATCCAGGTTAGGGCTGTAACTTATTACATACAGAAATTCTTCAGTCTACATTTGCTGGGGGGGACGGGAGTAGAGTAATGGTCTGAACCCGTGTACCTGCAAGGTACAATCTCATCATGAACAAGCACCAAAATGTTTTAATGCAGCCTTTGTGCTTGGAAGGAGGCAGGATGTATTGTGTAAATGGACCCTTTGAATTTCAGCAGTCCTCGGGCTCCTGTTGATTGATGGGTAGCATATGAGCCGCAATAAGGAAAACAAAGCTTAGCGGATTCCATATACACATGCTGTAAGCATTAAACAATCACCAGGATCATCTTCTCCAAAATTAAATACCATTAGTGCTGTGAATATGCATTAGATGCATTTATTTGAATAATAAATGTGACACTTTATATGTAGCATTCAAATAAGGTGTGTGTGTGTGTGTGTATAAAACCACAAAGTAAGTAGTTCAGAAATGTTTGTACTAAATTTAGCATTGGCTCTTGGACAAAAGAGAGAGGCATATCTATTCCATTCATTTCTGTCTTTGATGTTGGTTTTAGTGTCCTCAGGCAGGCGTCAGCACATAAGAAATCTTTATAAGCTTCCCCCCCCCCCCTCGCTTCAGGGCAGAGAGGTTTACTTTCCTTTTCCTTTTCTCTTTCTTATTTCTTTTTTTTTTTTTAGCAGGAAGCCAAATCACGTTCCCACTGACCCTTTAATTTGCTTTTCTATAGCTCATCTGAAATCACTCAAAATAATGGGAGAATATTTCTACCAACTGGATGCATCTCCAGTTTAAGATACTCCTGGCTCATTTCAATGCTGTCTTCTTTTCAACTGGAATTCAAGGCAGTTAATTACTTCTGGTTCTATGATTAATTAATTTGGCATATTTCTTATCTAGCTGAACGTTAAGCATTCAAAAGCAGGACCAAAAGTCACAGAAAACTGAAATATGTAATGGCTCAAATTGGTCTGCCCCCTTCTTTCCATTCCCGGGATCGAAATCTGAAGGATCAAAATCTGCAGTCCCATAAATTTACAATATCTTGAGACCTGTAGTAAACACAAACACACTAACTGATTCCTCCTGCCTTAGGCACTAAAACACAAAAAGCAGGAGTTTCTCTGATTTGGGGCTATAACATGGTGCTGCACCAGGAAGTGCTCTCATGTAAAGTCTCACTCCGACCATACACTGGTTTCAGATGAGCCACTCTCTCTCAGCCTTGGCATGGTTGCATTATAACATAGGGATATTAATTTTGGTCTGCCTTACTGGGGTGTTTCAGAGTTTCTGAGACAGTCAGAAACTCTTGCTAATACATGTATTAGCAACACTCAATTTGTACTCTTCAACACTATAGACCAGACTTGTCAGAGATTGGAAGTTAAACAGGATCAGCCACGGTCAGTAGAAGAAGAAGAAGAAGAGATTGGATTTATACCCCGCCCTTCACTACCCAAAGGTGTCTCAGAGCGGCTTACAAACTCCTTCCCCTCCCCCTCCCCACAACAGACACCCTGTGGGGTGGGTGGGGCTGAGAGAACTCTGACAAAAACTGCTCTTTTTCAAGGACAGCTGTGCCAGAGCTTGTGACTGACCCAAGGTCACATCAGCAGGTGCAAGTGGAGGAGAGGGGAATCAAACCCGGTTCTCCCAGATTAGAGTCCGTACACTTAACCACTACACCAAACTGGCTATGGGATGGGAAACCTTGATGGGAGACCACCAAGGAAGACCAGGGTTGCTATGCAGAGGAAGGCAATGGGAAACCACCTCTACTCATCTCTCATCTTGAAAAACCCATGAGGGATTGTCATAAATTGGCTGTGACTGGAAGCCACTGAATTATTATTTTTTAAATGCCCACAACCTGCAGAACTCATAGGTCCAGGTAGGTGGAAATAAACATCAATTGATTCAAAAGTAAGGTCTCGTTTCAACTGCCACAGTGTGCAGGATGGGCAACTCTCTGCAGGCCAGCTGGGTGCAATTCCTACAGAGCGGGAAGGTGCCACAGGCGGGCCTCACATTTCACCTCTGACATCTTCAGTTAAAGAACCTCATCCTGTGGTGATGAGAAAGACCTCTGCTTGAGATCTTGGAAAGTTGCTGGGTAGAGTAGGAAATACTTGGCCAGATGATGGACCAACAGCAGCTTCATATCTTCAGATTAAGGCTTTTGAACATCATTCCCAAGGTGGCTTTCCACATGCGGCAATGTGCAAAAACCTACACATGACATGGCTGGCCTCTATCACCATGGCCAAGTTTTCATGTGAAATAGTGTTCCAATAGCAAAGATGTTTACGCCACAGTAGCCCTACCTTACCAGAAAACTGAATGGGTTGATCTTAAGAACACAGGGTGTAAAATTGTATAAATTTTAATATTTTTTTCTATGGGGCACACTTTTAGTATGCCTCAATTGGGGGAGGGGTCATTTTTGGAATTATTTTTGGGCATAATTTGGGGGTTTCCTATAGAAAAACCTGTCCTGAAATTAAAATGGAAATCCCCCCATAGTAGGGTTGCCAGCCTCCAGGTGGGGCCTGGGGATCTCCCGCTTTTACCACTGATCCCCAGCCGACAGAGATCAGCTCCCCTGGAGAAAATGGCTGCTATGAAGGGTTGATTCTATGGCATTGCACCATGCTGAGGCCCCTCCCCTCCCCAAACCATGCCCTCTCCTGGCTCCACCCCCAAAGTCTCCAGGTATTTTCCAACCCAGTCTTGGCAACCCTACCCCATAGCCCCTTAAATGTTTTTTTTTTTTAAAGGGAAAAGGAAGGCGTGACTTACCAAGCTGTCCAGGGGTACACTGCAGCTGCTGGCCCTTCCTTCTCTGCAGCTGAGCCCTCCCAGGCCCCGACAGCCAAAACATAACTGCAGACAAGCTACTCGGGCATTTTGAAGTTATGCTCTCAAATACTCGTACATTTGCTCTCAAACACCTGCAGGTTCTTTTATGGTTTGTCAAGGTTTCATAGCGATACTATGAATTTTACAAAATGAATTTTCTCATTACACTGGAAATGTCTGATTTTGAAAGCATCTTTTTAAAAAACACACTCATTTCCCTCTACAACAGGATGATTCAAGACACATCCAGAAATAAAGTTGCAACCCCCCTTCCCCATCACCACCTCTTGAGATGTACATGATGCTATTATAGAAACTGGGTAGGAAATAAAATCTTCATGGATCCAATACTTCAATAGATCAGCAGAGAAATTTATGAAGACATGTAGATTTTCACAGTATGCATTACTGAAGCAATGAAGCCATCCAGCAAAAATATGAGCTAAAAAAGAGCAACTGCTTAAATTCTTTAAGTCATCAGTCATTAATTATTTTTCACAGGGTTGCCGTGTTGGTCTGCAGAAGAACAGCTAGATGCAAGCCCAGCAGCACCTCAGGGACCAAGAAGATTCCCAGGGCATAAACCTTCGAGGGTCAAAGCTCCCTTCACTAGTTATTTGACAGGTTATACCTTGAGAATCTTGGTCTCTAAGGTGCTCCTGCACTCGCATCTAATCAGTCATTACGTATGATCCCCAAATCACGCCAAGTCCACTGTTACTTCCTGTTTTGAGATGACTGCTCTAATATACAAGTATTAGCAATGTGTTATGTTGTACTACCAATGCATCTCCCTTTAGCGCCATTTGCCAACACCATTAAAAGGTTAGATACCTACTTTTGCTTAAAAAAAAAAAAAGGTAAAAGATTCAAAGAAGTAGAACATTTTTATTACAACTCTTACATTAAATTTTTGTTCAGCAACCACTAAGTTCTGTCTAATTTTTATCTAGTTATTTCTTTCCAGTATACATGGTTCACACTCATTTTATCCTCATAACAGACATAACAGTGACTTGCCAAAGGTGGTCTAGTGAGCTTCATGGCTAAGGGGAGATTTGAACCAGGGCCTTCCCAGTCATAGGATGATTCTGCACTGGCTTTTCCCTCCATTGTTTTACAAAACTCACGCTGGAACAGAAATTCCCCTCTGCATTGCATGCTGGTTTTACTTCCTTTGATTATTGGGTTTTATGGTATCTTCCACACTCCATGCCACTTTCGAGTTCTTTGATTGGGGGGGGGGATTTTATTGTACTTTCTGCATAGATTTATGGCCGTTTAAGGCCATTCAGGGGTGACTTTGCAATCAGTATGGCATTGCCCGGTGGTATCTGAATGTGGTTTTGAACTGCACTTTTTCTTCCCAGTTGAGAAAATGTGGAGTGAATGCTAGATGCAGAATCAGCCATAGTCTGACACTCTATTCACTCTACCACACTACTTTTTAGTCATGGAGCCATCTTGTGTATGTTCTGTATTTTGAATCTGACTGTGCCATGTTTGCACTTCCTTTGTTTTAAAGTTTTTAAAAAATCCACAATGAAATTCTCACTTCCACCATACAAGAAGTATGGTCTCCTTCGTTTGACCTCTGATCATCAACTATAAACAATGCTGCTTCAACTGTAATCAGAACTCATTTCCCACATAATAAGCTAACTTTTCCACCCTGTAAAACTTAGATAAACAACCACTTCAAAATGTCAGCCAACAAACTTTTCATCGTATGTTACTCAAGCCTTGAACAATACAGTCTTTCAAAAGAACAAAACCACATTAGAGAATGAAGCATCAGAGCACTTCAAAAAGGAATGAGGCTTTTTTTAAAAAAGAAAGTGAACTTATCTTAAGGAAAATAGCTTCCCTATTCTTTCAAATCAAACCATGTAATTTTAAAAACTTTTTTAAAAGTATTTTTTAAAAATTATATGTTGAAAGCAACTATCTACTATAATTATATAACTGTTGTTCCTCATACACTGAAATATAAAGTTCTAAAGAGGCTACATCACAGTAACTGGGGCTTCCTTCGCCCTCTCCAACCCAAACTTACTAACCCCATACACATGACTCCTCCATGCACTGACTAAACACATGGGGAGGGACAAGAGCAGGGGGTCTGCATCAGTGTTCCCTCTAAGCTGAGTTAGTGTGAGCTAGCTCACAGTTTTTTAGCCTCCTTTGTCTTGGCTCAGGAAGGAGGGCTCCAGAACACACTAATTTATGCAGTAGCCAAATCACCTGCTCACAACTTTAATGCCAGTAGCTCACAAAGTAGAATTTTTGCTCACAGGACTCTACAGCTTAGAGGGAACATTGGTCTGCATGGTGAGAAAGTATCTGGATATATGCTCCTTCCCTGTGATTGGCCACATTCAGAAAGCAGTGCCCACAATCACACAGAAGAAGCATACATACATATATTTCCTCCATGTGTTTGCACTAGGGATGGGCATGAACTGGGAAAATGGAGGTTTTCCTGGTTCATGAGGTCTTACGAGCCATGAACGAAAATGAACCTCCCGTGTTTTGCGAACCGGTTTGGGTTCGTGAGGTTCATGGATCTTCCCTCCCTCCTTTCTGCCGGGAGCAGCTCCCTGAGGCCAGCAGAATGGAAGGGGTGGGGAATGCCTTCTCAGTTGACTCCCAGGAGTTCTTCCCTCCCTCCTTTCTGCTGGCAGCACCTCGCCAATGCCAGCAGAATGAAAGGGGGAGAGACTCACTAAGTCATGCCACTGCCACAGCACAACTCACTAGTGAACTGAGAAGGCAGTTCACTTGTGAGTTGCATGGTGAGACTTGCAAAAACCATTTGAAGTGATCTTTTTAAATGGTTTTTGCAAGCTGCGCTGCCACAAAGGCATATAAAGAGATTTAAAGATGCCTTCTCCAAGCCCTGCTGCCAGTGCCTGCGGGTCTGCCAACACAAACCATACAAACTACCTGGGAGGTTCGTGGGGGCAGCATGGCATGACACAGAGGTTCGCAAACCACGAACAGTTCCCAGTTTGTGATGAATTTCAGTTCAGAATTCGGTTTGTGCCCACCTGCCCACCCCTAGTTTGCACTGTGCAGTTGACCTGGCGGCAAACAGAAGCAGACCAGCAAATTCATGCTTAATTTCCCTTCCTGCACTTAGTTTATTTGCAAAATTTATACCCTGCCTTTCTGCCTTCACCAAGGCAGATTAAAAATATTCATAATAAACACACATTTTAAAACTACTAAAAATCATTAAAAGAATTAAAATCAAGCTAACATTCACATAAAAACGGCAATTAAAACATAGGGCAGGAAGGATGGGACTTGTGACTAAACAAAAAGGTCTCTCTCTGCTGGAGGAAGATGGCAAGAGACAAGTCTCTCTGGGGAGAGAGTTCCAAAGTTTTGGTGCCATGTTTTGTAGAAAAAGAGCAGCAGGAGCTCATTAGCATATGGTATGCTAATGAGCTACTAGGCTATTAACATATGCCACGCCCCCTGACATGACTGGAAGTGATGTCAGAAGGGGAAGCAAAAGGGGGGAGGCATTTTCAAAAGCCTCCCCTTCTCTTCCCCTGCTGGCCTGTGGGGGGGGAGTGAAGAGAGAAGGGGTTTAAACTTTAAACCCCTTCTCACTAGAGTTGGGCCACAGAAGGAGGAAAGAGGGAAGGAAAGAGAGAGAGTAGAGAGAAGGAAAGAGGGAAAGAAAGAGAAGGAAAGAAGGAAGGAAGAAATGAAGGAAGGGAAGAGGGGATAAAAAGAGAGGAAAGAGGGAAAGAAAGAGAAGGAAAGAAGGAGGTAAAGAAAGAGAGAGAAGGGAAGAAGGAGGGAAAGGAGAGAAAAAGAGAAGAGAAGGCAGGAAAGAAAGAAAGAGAGAAGGGAAGAAGTATGGAAAGAGGAAAAGGAGAGAAGGAAAAGAGGGAATGAAAGAGAGAAGGAAAAGAGGAAAAGAGAAGAAGGAAGAGGAGGGAAAAAGAGAAAGAAAAGGAGGGAAAGAAAAGGAAAGGAGGGAAGCGCTTTTGCGCAGGCTCGAGGGACCCGGAGGTGGGGCCCTCGAGCCTCCCCCGGCCGCAGCGCTTTTGGCACAGAGAGCTGGGGGAGGCTTGCCGCCATGCGGGCTGCCGGAGCAGCACTCCGGCACGCTCCGGCCCCAAACGACCCCTGGCCATGACTAAGAAGATCCTCTCCCACCCACCTAATCTCAGAAGACAGGAGCACCCAAAGAAGGGCCTCAGAAGATTATAGTAGCAGTCCAGCAGGTTCATAAAGGAGTCAGCGGTCTGTCAGGTATGTTGGCCCAAAGCCATATAGGGGTTTAAAGGTCATGAACACCAGCAGCTTAAATTGAGCCTGGAAACAAATTGGAGCTAGTGTAGACTGGCCAAGACTGGAGTGATATGGTTCCTACAACCCACTTCAGTCAACATCCTGGCTGCAGCATTCTGCACCAACTGAAGGCTCTGAACACTTCTGGCAGCCCCACACAGTCGACATGTGGAGACGGTGGTGTAGAGGGATACTGAGCCACTATAGTGGTACCAGAGTTTGAATTTCTACTCTGTCATAAAGTTTGTTAAATTGCTTGGTCCTAGAGGCTACATTTAGACTGCACCTTGTACTGGCATTAAACTGGTCAACAAACATCTCAAAGCACTGTGGTGAGGAGAAAAACAGAGTTGTCTCGATGCATGCCACCTTGAGTTCCTTTAAAGAAGAGTGGGATATCAGTATAAGAAACAAACCTCATGCCTCTTTTCTTGGGGATGCAGAGTGCCTCCCTCATGGACTCTGTTCCCATAATGGAAATTATTTCCAATCCTAGTATGCAGTTCTGCACTGGGATCTGTAAAATTAGGTAAACAGGAGTCCTCACAGGATAAGGGCTTAGACTACATATATACCTACATTCTGTTCATGTCATTAAGAATTTACTAGAAGAGAATAATGTTGCTGGAGATGTGAAATTTCAGGCCAATATTTGTTGGATCATGCGTTTATGGTCTCATGCATCCTGAGGCATCTATATGGAACTACCACAACTTTGACTCAGTTTCCAAGGAGACCAGAACTGAGTTCATAAGCAAAACCAGGGTACTCTGAAAGATTAGATCTGGCTTCCTAAACTAACTGAAGAGTGTTGCTATGGTACTAAGAGCCATCTGTCTCATCTTGACCAACACTGGGATGTATTTACCTTAGGTTTAAAGTTTTAGTCCCAGTGACTGCACTTGGCAGACAGGAAAAGAGAAGCGAATGCACCATTGTGTGATAGAAACAACCATAATCATTCCAGATAAGAAATTGATCTAGTAAGAAATATCACTTTCCTTCTCTGTTATCCATTCATGTTATAATGACAAAGTATTCATTCGCCCAACACTAATTCTCCTGCATCCTTTTTAGGAGATAGCAATTCATACTTCCTATTTTATTTCACTCTTCTGCCAAACTGGGCTTCCAAATCTAAAACCAATACAAATAAGAATTAAAATTCAGTGCAAATGGCCCTTGGAGAGGGGATTTGTGGCTGCAACTACATCCTGGTGTGATGGAAAGGTACCCATCTTCTTCCTGCCTTCCCTCCAATGACCCCATTGATGGCAAGTGGAAGCTGGAAAGATGGGGGTTCTCCACTGCTGTTGAATCTAAGCACGAGGGAGGAGTGCCTGGCTCCTTCCTGCCCTGCCTCAGTCAGCCTCATTACTGGCAGCTTAATATTATGTATCCACCAGTGGGGACTCAGCGGCTTCTCTTGTTCTCCTCGCCTCCATTTTATCCTCACGACAGCACCATGAGGCAGGTTATATTGAAAGTGTGCGATTGGCTCAAGGTCCCCCAATAAGCTTCCATGGCAGAACGGGGATTCGAACCAGGGTCTTCCAGATCACAGTCTGACACTCTAGCCACTACACCACACTGGCCTCAATATATGGTTAATTCATGCTAAATAGCCCCTCTTAACCAGAGTTGGCAACCCAGTGGCAAAGTTGGATTTCAAACTTTGGTGAAAGGAAACCACTGCTTGGCATCAACCACAGAGCACATGTGAAATATGATTAAAGCAAGCCCCCCAAAAGAAGAAAGGCAGGATTTCTGCTGGAGAGAGAAGGAGAAATGTGTACTCCCGTAGCTGGCTCCCAACTTGCAAGCAGTGGTCTGCAGAGCGCCAGCACCAGATTATTCCTCTCTAAAGCAAACAACCCTCAAGTAAGCGTGTGTATGATCATATTCACAGCAGTGAAACAGAAAACCACACACTGAAATATTTGCACTTGTGATGTTACTGACTCTGAAGAGGCTGGCACACAGCAGATCAAAATGGTGCCTCGCTGAACCCCGCCTGTCAATCAGTACCTCTTCTGCCTCACCAAATGCCGAGGAAGCTGGCTGTGATCCTGGAAAGTGATTTAGCCTTTGCTTGAATAAGCACCTCAAGATGAAGCCCATATTTATATTCATAGGGTAACAAGGGTCCTTAGAAATCAGTCTGTGTTCTGGCATACATTGCAGGGTAAGGGCCAGAGCGCACAGTAGTTTAGTATAAAGAGAATAAAAGACAGCTACAAAAAGAGGCTGCCGGGGGGGGGGGCTGCTGCTCAAGCATCCTAGAACTTTGAAACAGCTTTTAAAAATATTTCCCAGAAGTTTATAATTGGCAAAAGATACTGGAGAACAAGCAGATAATAAAGAGCTGCTCTTGGGTCAAAAAAGGTAACCCAAGTTCAGGATTGTGCCAAGGGAGGTATGCAAGACAAGAACACATACACATTTCAGCAGCCACAGCCCAAAGGCACAGCAACAAGTTACAGTGTCTGTATTCTGTAAATTCTTAGCTATACAACATAAAGATACTCAGGAAAAATGGATTCCCACAGGGAAATAAAAGCATTTTAAACTTGTTATTTCTTCCCTTACTACAACTTGCAAATTCATAAGGAAAAACCAAAAGAGAGAATTTAAAAACACTTTGGTGGGTTGTACCCCTGCTGCCTATTGGAGACTACTGCTGTCTCCTCCTGCTGCTGCAGACCAAACTTCCACAATGTTCTGGGTTCTCACTCTGGCTCCTGACATACCAAACACATAAGTCTTAGTACTGTGGGCAGGAGGCAATGATGGAGGGTCTATCCCAGTCCAAACCCAAGCAGCTAAGCAAAGGTTTCCCTCCACCCATCTACTACCCCTTTCCTTTCACCTGTGGAGATGCAATTAATCTGTTTAATTAATTCATTTATACCTCAACTTTTCTCCTCAGTGTGGTCCCAAAGTAGCTTACAGTGCTCACCAAGTAAAGGACTGAAAACAGAGTCAGGCCCCTCTTTTCTTAAATTATTTTTAATTATTTTCCCAAGAGGAAAAAAAGGTGGGATACAGAAGGGAAGAAGGGGAGAGGGAAAATATAGATTCAGCCCCCTCTTGATGCCTAGGGTTGAGCAAGAAGCAGCTTAGAATCATAGAATCATAGAATGTTAGAGTTGGAAGGGACCTTGAAGGTCATCTAGTCCAACCCCCTGCACTCTGCAGGAGCATAGCTGATAGCTCTACATACCTACAACATACCCGAAAGATGGTCGTCCATCCTCCACTTGAAAACCTCCAGCGAAGGAGCATCCACCACCTCCCAAGACAGACTGTTCCACTGCTCAACCACTCTTACAGTTAGGAAGTTTCTTCTGATATTTAGCCGGTAACGACTCCCTTGTAATTTCCACCCATTAGATCTAGTCTTAGAGCTGACCCATATTTTTGTTTGTTTCTTGGTAGTCTTGTGTCTTTTATACTTTGGTGAATAGCAAAGGGCACAAGGGCAACCTGTCTCCTATGTACAATTCAGCAGTTTCGCTTGCCTTCTACATAAATGTAGAGATCCAAGCAAGCCATCCCATCATAGAGAAACCAAGAGACAGAACCATCAGCAAAGTCATGACAATTCCCCCAAGGTAACAAATTGCACCAAGCATCCAGACTATTGGAGTGGTCCTGTAAATTAACCAACCCAAATCATATGGATAAAACTAGAGGGCTGAAACTAATTTACATGTACCACTTAGGTGAGTTTTTGTGTTTGTTTTTGTGGTTTTTTTTACTCTTCTTCTGCTGTTAGTATGGATGCCTGGAAAACAACTCATTCCCATGCTGAATGGTTGATTTACAAATGCATGCCAAGTTCATCCTACACTTTATGATGCATGTGTGATCAGCCCTCAGGTCTACTGTAGTGACTAAGACCAACAATTTGAGTCTGAATTCACTGGAAGGTCTTTGAAATTGATGAATTGTAAATATATTATTTATAGGGTTGCCACAGGTCACCCCTAACCAATGTGGATGAGAATATATGAGAGCCAGTTTGGTGGATGAGGAATATATGAGAGCCAGTTTGGTGTAGTGGTTAAGTCCGTGGACTCTAATCTGGGAGAACCGGGTTTGATTCCCCACTCCTCCACTTGCACCTGGCTGGATGACCTTGGGCAAGCCATAGTTCTGATAAGAGCTGTTCTTGAAAAAGAGCAGTTTCTGTCAAGAGCTCCCTCAGCCCCACCTACCTCACAGGGTGTCTGTTGTGGGGAGGGGAAGGGAAAGGAGTTTGTAAGCTGCTCTGAGACACCTTTGGGTAGTGAATGGCGGGGTATAAATCCAATCTCTTCTTCTTGCCAGATCCAGGTTGGGAAACTCCTGGAGATTTGGGGATGGAGCCTGGGGAGGACAGGGACCTCAGTGGGGTACAATGTCTCAGAGTCCACCCTCCAAAGCATCCGTTTTCTCCAGGGGAACTGATCTCTGTAGTCTGGAGATGAGATGTAATTCCAGGGGATCTCCAGGTCCCACCTGGAGGCTGGCATCCCTGATTCTCTATTTTTTTTTTTAGGGAGGCAGCATAATATAGCCCGATCTCATCAGATCTCAGAAGCTAAGCAGGGCTGGCTACTAGAGAGGGAGACCACCAAGGCATTCTCTGCAGAGGAAGGCCATACAAAACCACCTCTGCTTCTCCTTTGCCTTGAAAGTCCTTTGTTAGGGTTGCCATAAGTCGCCTGCGACTTGACAGCACTTGTACATTAGCGCTGGGCCCACCAAGTGCCTCGTGAATTACAAAAAAATCTGATTGCAATCAATGATTGGGTACCTATTTATACACATATGAACAAACCAAACAAGTTTATCCCCTTGGGAGACATTAAAATGGATGCCAGATGGCAAGATGTACAAGCTGAACATTCTGTGGATGCTGGTTAGCACTTCAGAAGTTAGGAAAATAGGGGGCAAAGGGCTGGTGATACAGTGACATCACTTCTGGCTCTACCATTCACCCGCAATGCTATGTGTTTGAGGCGAATTGCTAGACTGTTGCCCCTGTGTGATAATGTCATTTCCAACATGACCCAGAACTGACATTACCACGTTGCCAGTCATGTCACAATGTTGCTGGAAGCCCCTCACACACAGCAGTAAGTCTTGGGCTGGCAGCCCTACATTCTCACCCCTACAGCATGGGGGTTCTACTTCTACATTTTACAACACTCCTTCAAGTTAAAAAAATCCCTACAAGAAAAAAAAACAAGCATAGCAGAGAGAAGAGTCTTGCTTATCTTCCTGTGCCCATTTTCTGCTTGCAGGGAACTTTTCATACAAGAGAACATTAAACAATGTGATCCCCTCCACTTGAAGTTCATCACACCACCTTGTCAGGGCCCACAGTCAAACAGAGCACACGCTTCTTCAAAGGTTTTACTTTATTGTTAGCACTATGGTAGCATAGACACAGGCACTGTTAGGAATAACTTCATCATAGAAAGCTGGGAGAGATATAGGGTATTCGAAAGCACCCACCCCACCACCTATGGGCCAATCAGCCTGACTCCCGTGGGCGGGAAAGAGGACCAAGGCAGTTAGGGCGTAGGCTGGGAAACGAAACTAATCCCACGGATAATTGATGGGAAGACACTACACAGGCTGGCTACAAGGTCAGTGATAACGAGGGGGAGAAGAGAAAAGAAAGGAATGCGGCAGCAACTAGCCACGAAGGCTAACCCGGGCCCATAAACTAAACGGCAACATAGCTGACACACCTCTGGATCCAACTACTCCATTCCCATTTTGTTATATAAACCAGGCCAATGGCGATACTGAATGCCTAAGCATTCTAGAGTAAACTATACCAAAGCAATACCACAAGTGACATCTGCTAGAGCTTAACAGTCAAATACCTGCTTCAGCTCTTAATGAATTATTATTTACATTTGTTGAAAATCTCTAAGGATCAGTGTGGATCATAGTGAAGAATGTCAGAAGATACAACATGTGAAGCAAGTACAATATTGCTAACATCTTTTCCTTTGCAAGAGGCCAAGGGACAAATTTATTTGAAAACATCTATAACTCACCTATCTCCAGGGATTTCAATCATCTAACAGCAATGGAGACAGATAATTACATAAAGAACAAATGAAACAAAATTACTCACATTAAGAAATATATACAGTCCACAAATCTACAGTTACATACTCCTAGATGATGTTACCCTTGAAAATCAGTCACCAACACTAACAGCAGTACTGATTACACTTCGTCTGACCCCAAATTATTAAAGTTACAAGCCTGTCTTTAAAAATAAAACCCATAAGCAAACCAGAATAGGTTGTTCCAAAGAGCTCTACAGGAAAAGTTCTAGCTCCTGGTGGATGGCCTGTCAACTCCTACAGAAGACTGACATCACTTCTACGGAAAATCTGGAAATGACATCATTCCATTGGGCCAACAATAGCTGGAGGAAGACATGTTGCCCAAGAAAATGGTACAGCGTGAAGGGTTAAACACGGTTCCTATCTGCTCTGAACAAACTGGCAACTCTCCCACCACCACAGCTACCTTTCAAAGCAAGAGATCAAGTAACAGAGCCAGTTCCAGATTCTGGGGGAACCTGGGCAGAGAGTTTCCCAGGGCTCCCTTCCCACCCACTCAGCCATGTGTCTCACCTGTGCATCCCTCCTCGTTCTGCTCAAAAGCCTTCCCGCTGCCCATGCTCACAACCACCTGCACTGCCCACAGCCCTTTCCCTGATGGCACTGGGCAGTGTGTGTAGCTGGACACATGGGTGGCAAAGCACTCACAAGTGAGCAAGCAGGGAAATGACAAGGGTGGTTGGCAACAGTAGGCCCTGCCAGAAGCCCTGGGCACTGGCAGCTGCCCCACCTGAGGGTATGCTCATGCCAGCCCTGGCTGAAGCAAGCATCACCACTTCCATCACCACCCAGACATTGCCAGCACTTGCAAAACAGCAACTTTGTGTAGAAATGTAATTGCAGCAGTGTTAGCAAAACATGGACACAACCAGTTCTCCCATATTGGAGGTGTGATTATTGTGAGATGTATTAACTGGTTGTTTTATTTTGCTGGCTTTCCTCATACAACAATACTAAGAACAAAAAGCATCTGCTGACTCCTCTGTCTGGGAATTTACAGCAAGATGAAGTCAGACAAACTCAATAGCACACAACCAAACTGTTGAGCAACTTTGCATAGAGGTCACTTATAATCCATCCAACTAATTCCACCTGAATAGGGGGCGAAATGCTAATCTAGATATTTTTTTAAACATCCCTTTTTAAAAAGTGAGCCCACTGACAATCTAGATGTATCCAGTGGCCATTTCTTAAAAAGTTCACCCCCAGGCAATTTCTCTTCCCCTCCAATTAAAAGTTTAAAATGGATTAAAATAATTGGCCACTAATTAGCTATCAGATTTCTGCCCCACTTTCCTGGAACTTCTGATAGCTTACAAGAAGTTCCAAATATGCATCCAAAACAATAAAATTCCAAATGAGCAGCAGAGGTAGGACAGAATAAACGTAGTGCATGAAAGGAAAGGGAGCGGCCTGTCACATACAAAAGGAAAGCGTGTGAGAAGAATCAATGCTGGGGAAGCAACACAAAAATTAAGTAAGTTTCACCAAGAGAACACACATAATTAAAATTATTCTAGCCCAAAGATTAGCTTGAGAACCAGCTGCCTAAAAATGTACAGAGTAAGAGGTTGGGATCAATGCTCCCTCTAAGCTGTAGAGTCTTGAAAGCAAAAATTCTACTTTGTGAGCTACTGGCGTTAAAGTTGTGAGCGAGCGATTTGGCTGCTGTGTAAATTAGTGTGCTCTGGAGCCATCCTTCCTGAGCTAAGACAAAAATGTGTGAGCAGGAGGCTAAAAAACTGTGAGCTAGCTCACACTAACTCAGCTTAGAGAGAACACTGGTTGCGATCTAGTCCCTTTTTCATTCATTCCTGCCCAACCCCTCTCTCCATTACAGCTCACCTCACACATGGCTTCTGTCCATGCAGGTCCTCATGATTCCCAATACAGGACTTTTTTAATGGTCAAAGGGGACTGCCCTCCTGTTTTCACTAGCAGAACAGCTGGTTGGATCCAACTCAAGCACTAGGGGTGTGCATTCGGAACTACCTGATCTAAAAATATACCCCCAAAGCACCTTATCATTGTTTTGGGGGGTAGATTTCAGTATCTCAAAGGTATCTGGGATTTTTCAGGAGAACCAAACAAATCCCCAAATATATTCAGAAATTACTGGCAAACCCGAAGACTGATCTTGCCACTCAGCTGTTTTTTGGGATTTCTATTGCAGTCCCTTTAAAGAAGGGACTGCAGAAGACAGCCCGCAAAAAAGCCGGGGGGAGCACTGTTTTAACTGGACTACCCAAGAGAGCCCCAGCAGAGCTGGTGGGGAGAGTCTTCCCGCGGGCTCAGCCACTTTGCAGGCTCTCATGGGCAGTCCCTTTAAACCAGATTGCCCCAAAGAGTCCTAACTGAGCTGCTTGTCAGCTACTGTTTACGGCTTTGCCATTGCTTCCCCCCCCCCCTAATTTTTTTCTTCTCGAGTCTATTGGACCCAGGAAAAATCGGGATTTCTGAAAAATCCTGGATCCAAATATTTTACTGTTATCGGGATACGGTTTTTCCAAGGAATCCCGAATATTTTCAGCTCTAATAGTCCCAAACAGAACAATACTGAGAAAAAAAATTGCACACACCTATCAAACACCAAGTGGGCCTCTCTGGGAGGGGAATTTCGCAAACTACATGTCCTATTACCCATCTCCCTAACAATATAAGCAGTCAAATACAAGGGAGACAGTAAAAAGAGTACTGCTTAGAGAGCAGATTAAAATATGCATGAGAGATCAGAAGATGGCACAAACATTATGTCCCCCACCTGCAAACTTTCATCAGGAGAAGGGCAGCAGCTTTATAGCTTCCAAACAGTATTCAAGGACTGTCCTAAGTGGAACAGAGAGATCGCCTCAGTGAAGTAATTAAGTTACTTAATGCTGAGGGTGAAGTTAAATGTATGCAGAGCCATTTAGTTACAGGTTCTCTAGCAGCCTTTTGAGGATTTAAGTAATGTAGGTAGAATTGTGAAATGTAAAGCATTCCCTTCTGCTGAGCAATGCAGATACAAGAGTTTTCCTCACATAGACATAAACTGAACCCAAGAAAACACTGAATTATATTTAGTCTATAAGAAGCCATCTGTCTACTGAAGAAGTCTGCCAGATAAGACATAGCTGTGCCAGCAGCACAGTATACATAATACAGCTGAGCAAGAGTGTCTTTGCACATTAGACCCGTTAGCTAGTAAATCTAACCATTAAAGCTTTGGAGTTGAAGCTTGTCTTATCACCCCTCTTTATGTGGAAGATATGGATATCATATTGCTTCCAAGGAACAGCTCTAGTGAGGCCAAAACAAAAACAGTGAAAAGGTGGAGAGAAAAATTAGCTCACTAACATCTCTTCTGCATCAACACTGACAGTCAACAGAACTGATGGAGTTCACAGCCCATCTGCATTGGTTGGGGACAAACCCGGAACAAATTAGATTTCCTCATGTGAGGTCTACATTTCACCCACCGCAGCTCATCCCCAAAGTTTTTGATTTCATAGTAGGGACAACTTCCAGGCTTTAGAAGGAACTTTTTGTTCTATTCACCAATTAACAGCTTTGTCTCAAGCCCTGTTCTTTGTGCCCAACAGAGGCAAGGTGGACATCAACCAGAGCCTTACCTCATTGTTAGACTGCCCTTTCCTGGGGGTTCATCTGGTATCTTATTTATTCCCACTGAGATGCCTGCTCAGGCAAATCTTCCTTCTCCTGGCTTTTAAAGGAGAAGGCCTTGATGCAAAAGAGACAAAGCATAACCTTGATCTCAGTGTAAGAAAAGCTCTTTTTTAATATAAAGGACTGCGGAATCTTGTATAGCAACTTTACAGAGCAACTGTAAAAATCACATCAGAATCATGAACTCGCTTAACATAGTATTTTTCTCATTACCTAGAAGTGAAACCATTTGCTGACAATATGACTCATTTTGTACAACAGCCAGTCTCCAGCATCTCCAACATGGGCCCAAAAATTTATATCACATGCAGAGGCAAGAGCTTCAGAAGGGTTAGGCAAGTATGTTGTCAGTCCTCAGAGTCCAATTAGAAGCAAAGGGATTCAACCCTGCAATAAAATAACTGATCCTATACTTAGAGTTAGAAATTTATGAGCATCTCAAAAACCATAAAATATAAGCAGACATTCTTTCCTTGAACTGCCTTGAGGAAGGCTGGTAAAGAAAAACTGTCACATTACATTAACTCCAATGTTTTGCCATGCTGGTCAGCAACAAACTGGAACAGCCTTTCATTAAAAAAGAAGATCTAAAATGTTATTTTAAATACATATTTTCTGTGGCAGAGAATGTCATAATAGGAAGAAAGGATAATATGGATTCTTTTTCAAAATTCTACTCCAAAGCACAGGCTTCTGAGGTGTCTGTAATCTATCTGAAGAAACACAGGGTGTTCCCAGCAAAATGACATGTATGTAGGTGTGGTGAGGAATGGAAAGGAGGGCAGAAAAGGGCCTGGATATGGCTGCCAGTTGGCTGTCACTGGCATAGAGATCAGATTGTCACACAAAACGAAA
This sequence comes from Gekko japonicus, assembly GCF_001447785.1. Lineage (NCBI taxonomy): Eukaryota > Metazoa > Chordata > Lepidosauria > Squamata > Gekkonidae > Gekko > Gekko japonicus. The sequence continues at coordinate 1,846,637 of NW_015168047.1, forward strand.
TGGGAGAAGGTATACGTAGTTCAGTCATACAGCCCACATTTGACATGCACAAGGCATCTCACTCAATGCCTAACATCTCTACAATCTATTTTTATCTCAGCTATCAAAGAGGAGGAGGAGGAGATTGGATTTATATCCCACCCTTCACTCAAAGTCTCAGTGACTTACAAACTTTCCCTTCTCTCCCCACAACAGACACCCTGTTAGGTAGGCAGAGCTGAGAGAGCTCTGACAGAACTATGGTTCATGGTTCTACTTTCTCACATTTTATACTCACAACAAGCCTCTGGAATAGATTACCCATACAAAGTGTGAATGGCCCAATTCTACCCAGTGAAGAATCATGGCTGAATGGAAGTTAGAACCCAGGTATCCTGGTCCTAGTCAAATTGTTGTAAGTCAGCCTGAGACCAGTAGCAGTGAGGTCTCCTCAAAAGAAGAAGAGCAACCGGCTGCAGCTGGCCCAGAGTCAATAGATGATCAACAAGGGATGGAGATACTAGCTGATAATGACTCACAATCCACAGCTGCAGCCAAGCCAACACCCTGCAGGTCTGAATCAGTAACCAAGCCTTCAGAGGCCACTCCCAGCCTGGCTCCTCCACACCTATGGAATGCTGGCGTCATCAGTGGCATGCAGGGTTGCAGGAAAGGAGAAAGAGCATGTGTCCCCTGACCCACTACCAGCTGACAACAGAGAAGACAGATGAGTAGTTGCTGGGTGACTGCCAAGTAGCTGGCTGAAAGCACGGCTCATTAAGACCTAGCTATAAAACCAGCCAAGAAAAGCAGCTGCTTGTGGACACAACAAGTACATTTAACTGAGCCACTGACCTTGCTGATACCTGCTGTCTGAAACCTCAGACCCTGGACTGGATGTGGACAACTGGCTCTTCCGGAATCCCTGACCCTGGACTAGGACTTGGCTTTACTTCTTGAATCCCCTTATCCTAGCCTGGACTCTGTTAACCTGCTCTCTAGCACCCCTGACCTTGGACTGGACTTTGTGTTTCTTTCTCTCTGGAATTTCTGCCTTTGGACTGCCCTGCTGAGTCACAGCACTTGCTTGCCAGTAGGGCTGAGCCAGTGCACAATTTTTTTGGTGTAGTGGTTAAGAGCCAGTTTGGTGTAGTGATTAAAAGTGGCAGACTCTAATATGGAGAACCAGGTTTGATTTCCCATTCCACAGTTCTGTCAGAGGTGTTCTCTCAAGAGCAGTTCTCTCAGAGCTCTCTCAGCCCCACCTACCTCACATGGTGTCTGTTGTGGGGAGGGGAGGGGAAAGGAGTTTGTAAGCCACTCTGAGTGAATGGGTGGGTAAATCCTCCTCCTCCTCCTGGCTACACCATACCAGATTTCAGCTAGTTGGGCTGGGAAGAATCTCTGCCTCAGACCTTGGAGGGCCATTACCAGTCAGACCATGCTGGGCTAGGTTTTACTTTTATTCATTTAAAACATTTTTAAGCTGCCTTTCCACCCAAATTAGGGTCCCCAACATCGTGAACAATAAAAATATTAAAACAAGCTTAAGATACATACAGATATAAAAACAATTAAAAGCAATTTAAACACGCACACTGAATAATATATATTCAATCCACTTTTAATGCACTTTCTAACTGGATTTTACTGTGGGAAATGGCAAGATTCATTTCCAAGTGATCAATTAAAGTGCACTGAAAGTGTATTGAAAATAGCCCTGACCTGGATACCCCAGGCAAGCCCGATCCCATCAGATCTTGGAAGCTAAGCAGGGTCAACTGTGGCAAGTACCTGGATGGGAGACCTACTTGGAATACTGGGAGGCGGGGGCAGTGCTGGAGACAGAAGCTTAGAAGGGAGCTGCAAGCAAGGAGGCAGAGTGCACATCTCCTGGCCTATCACCAGCTGCTTGCTGATGACAGCCTGGAGTACCTGCAGCACCACTCCCAAGCAGCTGGCTGCTATCAAGGGCTTGTTAGGAAGTGCCTATAAAATCCAGGGTTGGGAGTCTGCATGTTGTGGAAGCAACAACTCATTTTGCTGGACTCTGAGACCACAATTCCTGACCCTGCTTTCTTCGTATGACCTTGAACTGGTTTGGGACTTTGGGACTCTCTGGCTTGTGGATTACCCTTGGACCTCCTGACTACGCTCTCTGCTTCACTCCTGTGGCTGGTGCACGTTTGGCTTGTGGACTTCTGCGAATGACCTCTGGACTTTGTGAGAGCACCTGAACATGTCTGACTTGCCTCCCTGTGCCTGCTACATGACACAACCAGAGCAAGGGCTTTTTCGACCATGACACTGGCCTGGTGAAACTCTTTCCCAAATAACATCCATGCCCTACAGAACTTAGTGCAGTTCTGCAGGGCCTGTAAGACAGAGATGTTCTGCCAGGCCTACAGTTCAGGACAGCAACAGCAACATAAACAATGCCATCTGAAATAATTTCAGGCTTGTTTATTGTTTTAACCATTTTTAAATTGATTATAAATGTATATAGTGAAATGTATCTATTGAAATGTTGTTCACCATCCTGAGGACTATGCATGGGGAAGAGCAGTCTATAAGTCAAATAAATAAATCACTACCAAACAAAACTGTCCCATATGGTCACCCAGCATCACAAAAATCTTTCAGTGAGGCAGGATCAGAACAGGTTAAGTAAAAAACAGAATTGCTTCACATAGCCCATCTGGAAAACCAGGAGAGATTCTTACCATGGTGGTCTTTGATGCATTTCCAGATGTACCTGGTAGCAAGAACTTCTACACAACATGTAAAAAAAACCCCATCTTAAGATTTCAAGACATAAAAAGAGGAATTATGTTCCAACATTAGCACATTCTGCACGTTTTAAAAGTCTACCATGAAAGGAAGCTTAACTGAAATTAAGAATACAAAGAAGGAGGGGAGGCAGGGCCAGCAGCGGCACGGTTGGAACTGGGAACTGCTCCCGGACACCACCGGCTCTTTGTTTGTTTTAGAGGAGTTTGGGGGGGATCCCGATCTCCACTGGACCTCTCGAAGTGAGGGACTTAATTCGGGCCCCCCACTTATGGCACGAGTGGGTGGATGCCCTGGATCATCCCAAAAGCAAGCAACAAAGTAGCACAGTGATGGCAGTCATCATTGTATCAGCTGTAAGTGCCCCGTAAGAAAGAAAGAGAGTGAAGCTGAGCCTCATCCAGAACACAGATGAAGATATCCACCATAAGTACGCTTAAAAGCAACATCGAAAAACCCGATGACCTTTTGATCAACCCCCTTTAAAATTTTAAAAGAGCAAGGAAAGGCAGGGTGAAACTCCCCCCCCTTCACGGAGCGGCCAGGAGAATTTACGAAAGGAAGCAGATTTAAATATCTCCAGGGGGTAAAGAGGAGCGAATTGAGCTTCTATAGAAGGATTACAAAGTGTTTTTCGAGAATAAAAAGAAAGTAAAAAAGATATTTAGAGCTGAATCGGCTATTCTTATGGCAACTTTTGATAACGTCATGTTACAGTGTTGAGAACAGAGGATTTTATTGTGTCTAAAGCTACCAAGTACTGGAACTGTGTTGAAGGATTCTTGGTTGTTATTACTTTACTGAGAGCGACCACTTGCTGATTTTGCCCAGTGCTGAAGAGACTGTGGATGTAGTCAGACTGAACTGAGATTCTGCCATCATATTAAAATGGGAAAACAAGACACACGGGGGGAAATGCCAGTGGCTGCCTGCACAGATAGTTTCAAAGAAACCAGCTTGCTGCAGCTGTCATGGGATGAGCTCCAGGCTTTAGTGGTTAAGGCGATCACTTTGGGAGTTCAAAAGGCTTTCAAGGCAACACTGGATAAAAAAGAAATTATACCATCTCAGCAAAAATTAGTCCAAGAGGAAGAACAACACTTCTATCAAGATGACTTCATCCACAGTGAAATGGAATTTAAATACCAAACTGGCCAAGACCTAAATCAACACTACATTTAAAGTGATTTAACCTACAAGGAGTATAACAGAGCTACTCAAAGTCTGCTAAAATATGGAATAGTTACAAAAGGAAAAACATCCCAGAGAGAAGATGAAACAGAACTTATGGAATCCTTAAATACGCTAAACATTTACTATAGTTGGCGATGCTTAAAAGAAATCTTTTCTACCTTTAAGGGGAAGAGGCACAGAATTATGACCTTACTGAAGATGAGAAGTTACAGAAAAAAATTAAGCTTTATGAATAAGACTGGATAAGGGAATTTTTGTTTATATGTAACTGAATAAGATGGGCTAGGGAATTTGTAGCCATATGTAACTGAGTAACACTGACTACCATTGAAGGGTTTTTTTAATATTAATCCTTAAATAAGATTTCTGTTCAGGCTAGGGAACCCTTAGACATATGTAACTAAATAATCACTGAATCTCATTGAATGTTTTGCTTTATACTAATTGTAGTAAATTCAAGAAGTTATAGAATAGATGGTATTATAGAACAGACTAGAGAAGTATATTGAAAAGTGTTAATTAAAGATATAAATAAGATTGGTTTAAGGATCCCAGGAGGCTGTAGAACTGGGGAAGAATATATAGGGAATATATGTAGGTTTAGAAAGCCCTTTTAAAAGACAAGAGTATTACTAAAATGTGAAAGAATGTAATGTGATAGTTATGTTATAGGATTTAGAATATATAGAAAAAGAAAATATGTGACTATTAAGCTGGGGAATGGTATAAATTTAGTTAATAGTTAAATATTTTTGACTATTATAGAATGTTCAGACAATGTAGTAATAGAAGGAAATATGTTTTGTTAATTAATAGACTTGTAAAACTCTAGATTTGTGCATTTTTAAGAGCCATAATGATAGAACGAGTTAGATAAAATATTGGCTTATTAAATATAGACTTGCAAAAATTTTGGGAGGTGGGAATTTGGTAATTAGATACTAACGTCTGAGGTGTTTAAAGAGATATGATGTTGTTGTTAATACTCTCATGTATGTTTTGTTTGTTTGGTTGTCTGTTTGCTAAAATAATAAAAACTATTATTAAAAAAATTAAGAATACAAACAGAGAGAAAGTATTCCTGCATTGCTACCACATTATCACATGAAATGGGTCTGGGGGGGGGGAATGGCCCTAGATTGGGGCTTCGCCCCACAAAGGAGGGAGGGGAAAAGAGCCAGCCAGCCTTGTACTTTGCAAAGCCTGGCTTGGTGCTTCCCATGGTTCTGCTGGGATGGACACATCCACACACAACTCGCCCAGGCCAGGAGCTGTCGTGCTTGGGTCGTCCACAGACCTTCTAGCCCGGGCTGAACCAGCCCAGGTGGGGTGGGGGACCAGCCCAACTGGGGTGGGGTGGGGCATCAGCCCACCAGAAATTCCTTTGTGATTATAATGCCCTGTCCCCCTCAATAGTAAAACTGTGCCTCAACTTGAATGCTCTCTTTTCGTCTCCCACGTTTTTAAAATGTATATTGTTTGAAGCTATCCTACGTTTAAGAAACTGATAATTTGAAAGCCAACATAAAATATTGCTGAAACCTCATAAATTAAGTAGAAAACCAAAGAATTAATTAAAATATTAGATGTTGTATGCTTGGGCAGGTATACATATACACAAAAGCACACACGGAAAATGGCTGGACACTAATAGCACAGTGAATCTCCCTTTTCCTTGACACTCTGGTCTTTAAGCTCAGCTAATAAGAAGCTTGCAGGTTAGTTTGCCAGCTCAGTAGAGAAGGAACCTTTCTGAACACACCCTTTTGCTCAGATATCAAAAAACTGCAGCCCTTTCCCGGAAGTCCCACCTACCTGCAATTTGGTGATGCCAGTATTCTCCTGGTGGAGTGTTATATTTTGGAAGAGCTGATGCCACACTGAAACTAGCACCAACTATGCTTGCTGCTGTGCACCTACCACTTTTCTCCCAACCTGTAAGTGTGGAGGTAAAACAGATTCCACTGCAAGTCTCTCGTACTCTTTCCTTCAAAGGGATATGACCCTATAAGGCCTACACGGAGCTTTTTCAAAACTATGTATAAAGAAGACAGACCCAGTTTTTTTCTGTACCATGAACAAATTCCCTATTACATTTTTCCAGAATACATTGCATTTTTTCTTTCATTTGCCACCTGTCTTTGAGAAATGGCTATTACTCTCTTATGAGTTTCATTTTCATATTTTAAATTTGTTTTCTATATATCCATTTTATTTGATATAATGGCTATAAAAAGTATCCTCCACGTTATGCTCTGTCACTCTGAATAATGTTCTCCTTCCAGAACACAAGATGACAACAAATAACTCACGTTTCGAAAATCTAAATGCAGAGACTCTCATCTACTACTCTCACACTTTCTCACACTCAGTTTGAAGAACAGTCCCGTGGCACAGAAAGGCTAAGAAACCATGGTGGCACAGCTGCTGCTGAAACACTTCAGCTACACTGACAGTAGTCAAGCATAGGAACCAAGAAAGCATCAGAGCAAAAGGCCAGAGAAGATGTAGCAGTTACCATGGCGTGTAATTCCAGGAGCTGTAGCCATTAGAACTTGCAGAATTTTAAGTTGGAACCTAGCAACTGATGGTCTAACACTTTTATCCCCCATGTACTTCTACAAACTGACAAAAGCAAGGTGAATGTTACTGTTTTTCTGGGCCTGAAGCACCAGTATTCATACCTCCTTTTAGTCCTGGCAGCTGCTGCAGTGCCCATCAAGATGTGTCAGGATATACTGAAAGCATATTTTAGTTCTAGCTACAAGCGGCATCTCTCAGGTGGCAGTTGCATGCATATAGAAGTTTGCAAGCAACCCAGGAGCCCTACACAGCCCAGATGGAGTGTTTTGAGTTCTACTTTGATCAAAGGCACCTACTCACATTACGTATGTGTCCTACAATATTTGCCAAAATTGCATCTTTATGGGGATGAAACACAGAGTATTCATTAATCCTGTTTTCCCAAAGAATCTTCTAACACAGGCTAGACAGACAGTGTTACCATAGCCCTTATTACTGATACTCCCTTCAAATGTAAGCAGAACATCTCAACTAAATATACTCTAGACCTAAGGTGAATGCCAGGTTGAACATTTAGACTACGTTGGTGGTGTCGATTGTTCCCGAGAGCTCTGATTTGGAGCCATGAACAAGTTAAGTAAGGCCAGAGATAAGAAGTTGTATATGTAGGACGTCTTCCATGTAGACAACCAGCATACCAAGAACTGACTTAAATGAAGTTCGAAAACAGTTGTTCTCAACAGTCTGCGTTCACGTGGTTGTTCCTTCTCAGTTCTGCTACAGGGAATTCTCAACAACTCTCTTTAAACTGCACATGGTATATTTGCTGTTGATGGGTAGAGGTTTTTTCTAAAAATGGGAGGTCCTTTGAACACACAAGGCTTAACCAGAATTAACACAGTCCTAGTAATGCAGTGGCTTAGGGGTTGAGATGCTGAGCTACAGACCGGAAGGTCTGTAGCTCGGCAGTTCAAGACCCTAGTGCCACGTGATGGAGTGAGCTCCTGTCTCTGGCCCCAGCTCCTGCCAACCTAGCAGTTCAAAAGCAAGAAATTGCAAGTAGATAAATAGGTACCGCTTCAGTGGGAAGGTAACAGCATTCCGTGTGCCTCAGCGTTTAGTCATGCTGGCCACATGACCATGGAGAAGTCTTTGGACAGCGCTGGCTCTTCGGCTTGGAAATGGAGATGAGCACCGCCCCCTAGAGTCTGATTTGACTGGCTTTCGAGCAAGGGAAAACTTTACCTTTAGTAACCCAGCTCAGTGGTATCAGAGCACAACTGAGCACTTGATATCTGGCAATATAAAGCATGACATAATGCTTTATGCAACAATTTGCAAACTGCAAGCAATCAACACTACATCAGTATACGAGTGACAACTTATTGGGTACTGTGGCAGACACAAGTGCTGCCTAAAAAGCTTGAATCCAATTGGAGCAGAAACAGCACACATTGCCACAAGATGGGCTTGTTCCTCTTTCCTTGCACAGGCTGCCATTTGGGCATTGCATAATGCTGTTGCAATGTATTTTAATGTTCCAGGTGTCAGATGACTGACAATGTTCACGCATCGTTAAATTATCATAAAATGCCATTCTGTTTCAACATGATCACTGGACTCCTTCATATGGCATATTTTGGATTGCTAAACATAGTCAGTGGGAAGAAGATTAGTTGATCTTAAAGTTTCATTTCAGTGGGATTTGAGCATTACCAACTTGGTTTAATACCAGGTCAAGATACTGGAATAAAAAATCAGCCTGGAATGCAGCAATGAGCCATCTGTGAATTGCAATGTTACAATTTAAATAATGATGCACTGTAGAAAGAAGTAATTCTTGTGATGAGGTCCTTTGTTGACAAAAATAGGCTTGCCGCTTATTAAAATAATCATTTAATTACTGTGTGGGTGGAGAGAGAAATTAAGAGAGAGACAGAATATTAGTGGCAGTCTTGATCAGGTTTTTCCTTATCCATCTCAGTTAGTAGTCACAAACAACTAGCATTTCTAGTTTAGAAGGTTCCTCATAATCCATCAGTAGATTACTTATTATTTAAAACAGACAGTATCCCCTATCAATGTCAGCCTTTCCCAAGTTAACAGTAAAGCCTTTTGTAAAAAATAAAATGATCCAGTTATTTGCTCCCTAGATGCACTTTGCAGGATAAGGAATTTGTGACCGAAAAGGGGGGGCGGGTCAGCCTTTGGGTATCATTTTTCATGCCGTATTAAAAATGACTTGGAGCCTCCCATTCTGCTCAGTTAGGCACAGAATCATTCTCTGGCGCCTCCTTCACCAGGGGAAAGGGCCACACATAGTTGACCCAAGTGGTAGGACCCAGCCCAATAGACAAGAGCAGAGTTGGCACAGGGCAACAAGAACAAATGTTTCTACAAGCTGAGCCACAGCTGATAACCAACACAAGTCAGATCTTGAAACTTTAGAAATATCTGAAACTCGCAAAGCTTATCTAAGCTTTCCTCCAGACCAAGCATTCCAGTAGCTGCGGGAGTGATGGGAGCAAATGGCATTTCACATCGAAGCGGCTGACGTTGGGGCAATGCCCAAATCACTCTTGTTGCCAGTACCAACTATAAGGAGCCTTTTATCTCCAAGAGAAAAATGCTAACAAGGATATAAAAAAAAATATTTACTCACTCTCTGAAATTTTAAAAACTGGAATATTGCATTTTCACTCTCTCTCCACTTGGCACAGCATTGCAGCCATGTGCTTTCCTTTTTGTTGTTGTTCAGTCGCACAGTCGAGTCCGACTCTTCGCGACCCCATGGACCAGATCACGCCAGGCCTTCCTGTCTTCCGCCGTCCTCTGAAGTTGGCTCAACTTCATGTTCGTTGCATCGATGACACTGTCCAACCATCTCATCCTTTGCCGTCCCCGTCTTCTTTGACCTTCAATCTTTCCCAGCATCAGGGTCTTCTCCAGTGAGTGCTCCCTTCTCATTTGGTGGCCAAAGTATTTGAGCTTCAGTTTCATTATCTGGCCTTCCAGGGAACAGTCACCAAGCGTGATCCCCTGGAGAAGGAAATGGCAACCCACTCCAGTATTTTTGCCAAGAAAAACCCCATGGATAGTGCTTTCCTTAATGGAACTCAAAAACTCTATGAAGAAAAGGAAGGCACCACCACAAGCAAATTAGCTGTCCAACTGTACCTGTTTTTATCGTTTGCAATGCTGATGCATTTTTCTTTGCTGGCATTCTACTTATTTGGTGATGTTTATGGGTCTGTCATGACCCCCAGCGGCTAGCTCAGTGACGTGGACTCAAGAGTCCTCAGAAGACGAGCCCAAGGCTACCAGCTGAGGAGGACCAGCAGGACCACGGAGAGCCTATACATGGCCGAGATGCCTGCTGAGAATGGTCCAGCAACATCAGAAGCTGTCCTGCCTAAACCTGCAATGGAGGCTTTACCACCAGCCCCTGAAACAGACACCAGGACTCTGCTGGGCAGGAGCCAGGCCCATAGCCCCCCAGGGGACACTCTCACTCTGCAGGAACAGTAACAGCAGAAGGCCCAGGCAGAGGTGGCCCAAAGGAGGCAAAATGGCTCCTGCTGGCTGCACACAACCCCATCCCAGAGGCAGAAAATGAGGATAATAATTCTGGCCCAACCACAGTGCAGCTGCAGGAGCTCAACACCTGCTAGCGGGGCAGCTGAGCCTGATCACTTCCCAGCGTATTTAAGCCAAGGCTTAGGAAAGCTGCCTTGCTGGATCAACCCACTCATGAGACACATGCCTGAGTGCCAGCTCCTGGCGGCCAGCACCTATCAACTTCCCCAGCCCTCTCACTATCTTGACCTGAGGGTACCTGCTTCAGAGAACACCTGGCTGGGCTAGCCTGCAAAGTGCAGGACAGGGTTGGATCTACATCAGCAGTGAAGGCACAGAAAGGAACTTCTACTAGTCCAAAGAAGGGGGCAACTTGTGATAACTTTCCCTTCCCATTAACTTCCCACCTACCCCACATTGCATACTGTCCCCAAGTGCCCCCCCAAAGACCCTCAGGGCTGGCTTTGGTGTAGGGTTACCAGCCTCCAGGTGGGGCCTGGGGATCTCCCGCTTTTACAACTGATCGCCAGCTGACAGAGATCAGCTCCCCTGGAGGAAATGGCTGCTTTGGAGGGTGGACTCTCTGGCATTGTACCATGCTGAGGCCCCTCCCCTCCCCAAACTCCACCCTCTCCTGGATCCACCCCCAAAGTCTCCAGGTATTTTCCAAACCACACCTGGCAACCCTACTTTGGTGGGGTGCAATGCAGTCAGCCAAGCTCCATTCTAGAGGCAGAACACCAATTACGGCACTTTAGACCCAACCTTATAGTTTACTGTCATCATCAGCCGCCTTGAAATTCCTAGGATATGAAGGCAAAATAAAAATGTTTTCACAAGTAAAACACACTTGCATTTCAGACAACTACAGTTTTGCAGGACTAGGATTTTCCTTCATTATGATTAGACCCAAAGAAAACAGCAAATTAGCTGTATTGCAAATTGAGCTGCCCTGCTACCTGTTCGCAGAGGACACAAAAGAAACTCTAGGCTAGAACTGGTGTGCAGCTCCCGCTTATTGCAATGAGAGTTGTACTGAATAGCTACTGACATTTTTTTGACTGCAGAGATATATCTGCTGTTAAGAATATGATCTCAGCTCTCCATCTTGAAGCTCTAGTAAAGCGCCTGCAAAAGCACCTGGATGATTTATGCATTCCTTTATATCACTGGACACTGTTACTAAAAGCAACAGGGGCTGATATGTTCTCTCTCTGCTGCACTCTAGTGAGCAAGTGGAATACTTTAAAATATTCAAAAAGGATCTTACAAGACTTGCATTTTTAAAAAAACTTAGTGAGATCCTTGCATGTTCTCTAAAAATACACTTTACATTACACCGCATGTTACAAAAAAAAGTTTTAGCACCATAATTTATAATGCGTACAATGGCTATTCATGATATCTTTCTATAACAACATGTGGTGCATTGCAACCCAACAGAAATACATTAACATCACAACAACGTCAGGGAATGCAACGAAGCAGGGAGGGACAGGAGCACAAGTGATTTACCCCTCTTCCCTGTGTCTGCTGCAATCTGCGGATCAGGACTTGGTCTAAAATCCTGTGTCCCACTTTCTACCGTATTGAAGACAAACAGGAGAGTCACTCATATGCTTTGCCCCATTTTTTAGACGATGTGTGAACCAGCTGAAGGACCAAAAGTTTGGTGGACTCTGCTGGTTCCTGATGGCTTAGATCCAATGAAGCTTGTGATGGACTGGAAAAGATTCCGCCCTCTTTTCTCCCCATTCTGAATGGACCAATCAGATTCAAACAGGCTGAATGGAATGCTGAAGAAGAAAAATTACATGAGGGAAGGTTTAGTTTTGGAGAGAGAAGGGATAGGAGGTATCCTGTACTAGGCAGGGAGTCCAGTTGTTACCCAAAGAGGCAGTCTCTTATTTAATTGGGGGAATTGGCTTAAAGAGGCAGAGCGAGAGGTGGACAACTGGGATCTCCACCAATGTTTATGGGGATTTTTCCCTTAAGAGAACTCTCAGAATAAACCAGGCAGATGTTCCACTGATAAGGTTTTTATTGAACAGAAATAGAAATAAGCAAAACATACATACACATGAAAAACACAAAAAGAGGAAAACAGGGAGGAGGTGGAAGAGGGTGATTTCAGGGAGGCAATAATTACCAGTCCTGAAGAAAGAGGTCCACGGAAGCAGCAGTCATTTGAACAGCATTTCGGGAAGCAAGAGAGAGGGGGCCCCACAAACATGCAGCCATGATATTGATAAACCGGTATGAACATGTGCAAAAAATTAAAAGGGGGTGCTGTAGCACCACCGGTGATGCCACCAATGGCGACAGCACTCTCCCTTGAAAATCCTGACACATGTGGAAGAAGATTAACTGATTCTACAGCAGTTAAAATGCAAAAGCAGGGCAGATGTGCAGAAGAACCATGCTCAAACCATGTAAAATATTTGTGGGTCAGCTGCCAAGAAAATCAGGATTCAGTTGAGCATGTGGAAAAACCTAACGTCTATGTCGCAACAAAAAGCATTGACACAGCATTTTCAGGGCCCAAAGTGCTTCACGCACATTGGCCTGTTGTGATGCTTACAACAAACCTGGAAAGTAAGCTAGCATTGTTACCTCCACATTGCCTAAAATTTCTTCATGAGTTTGTGGCACAGGAGAGTTCTGAACCAAGCATCATTCAGACCATAGCTCATTTTCTTGGACTGAGCAACACTGCAGCTGAATAGGAAGAAGGCTGCTGAGTCCTGATGCTGGATCTAGACCACAAATGCTCCAAGAGCAGCACATGGAAGCTCTATCTGAGGGTTGCAATGCTGCCTACACAGCTGATGGAAGAAAGTGAGGAAGGTCTTGCCCTTGTATGAGCTCAAATTAGGCAATGGCACTGCCAAAAACCATGGGGCGAGACAGAACTCCCATCTCAATGGGCTTATACAAAACAATCAATCTCACTCCTTCTCCAAAACAAACAGCATTTCACCACTGCATACACATTACAGAGCCCACCTTGGAACTGCAGTGCATACACAGAAAGAATCAATCTGAGCCCACACAGTTCCACCCACTTTACCATTGGGGAAGAAAGCCGTTTTCACGCAAAGGATTTCCAAAACTGAAGCCAATGGGGCAGCCCTACATGTGCCAAGGTGCATGTGAGCATCAGAGCTATTCACATCTTTGTACTGCAGCATAACTATTTTGATTTCTAAAGCAAAATGATCTTCTAGTAGTGAGTAAAATAACACTTAGGGCATATTTGCAAATGCAAAGCATGTGAGGCTGGAGTCTTGGGCTGGAAAAAGGAGAACTATATTTTCTCATTCTATGCTTTTATCATTGTTTTAATGTATCTTTGTTGCAAGATTAAACAGATGGTAAAAAGCAGCTAATGCCAGCCAGACTTTCCATCTGGGTAATATTCTCACCGGCTCATCAGAACCCTTGTTCCATCTCAAATCCTTCATAATTCATTTTCATCTCCACACATATCTCCATAACAGACTTAATAATGCAAACTACAAACCATAACATCAGAGTTCACATGGAGCATAATCATGACTTTTTAACTAAACATACCATTATAAAATTGATCAGACTGAGCTAAGTACTAAAAAGCTCCGTTTGCAACATGTTCAGTTTTCTTCCAATAGATGTCTGCTTTGCAGAAAGAGGTGGAACAAAGGAAGCCCCACACCAGCAGCTAGGCTATTCAAAGCCGAACTTTATTTATTTTACAGCCAGATAAGGATATGTAGAGGGTTTTGAACTTTCTTTTTTAAAAGCAACCAAGCAAAAATATACTTGGAAACTAGCTATAGCTTGAGGAATGGCCTTGATGGGCCACCACCCTTGGGACAACTATGTTGCATGGGCAAGGACATGCAAGGGGCAGCTTGGCTATTGGTCTGTCCTTAGAACCAGGATGGGACTGCACTTATGCTGGGCAAGCCTACTGGAAAGCCTCTTAAGTTACCCACACTAACTGGGTTGCTGAAGGTTTTACCAGTTGCGGTCTAGGGGTTAAAATTAAAGTCAGAAGTGTGTGTGTGTGTGTGTGTGTGTGTGTGTGTGTATATATATATATATAGAGAGAGAGAGAGAGCGCTACTTTGAGATCCCAAAAAAGTAATAAGAATGACAGACCTACCCACAAAATGAGAACTATGTCAGAGGGGCAAGAAACAATTATTTGGAGAAATGGGAAAGGAGGATGTGGAGTTACTATTTGGTTGGACATATTTTTAGTGTAGAGTATTAAAACAACTTCCAACACAAGCAAGAAGTGGATCCTGAATAAATAGTTAATTCCTTTGGTGGATAAAGCACTTGGAAGTTGCAAATTCATGTGCTAAAACAGGAATGTTTGGACACAGCTACAGTTTATTATTATTAACTTCATTTATAGCCCACTTAGACTCGAGGTATACAGATGCCAGGTGGATAAAACGCCTGGAAGTTGTAAGTTCACATGCTAAAATAGGGATGTTTGGACACAGCTACAGATTAGAATTAGTATTATTAATTCATTTACAGCCCACTAAGACTCGAGGCATACAGGTGCCATGTGGAAGCCCCTTCAAAGAGTTCCATCTGAAAGAGGCCTCCAGGGCTTACACTGTTTGTGTACAATGGATGCCTACACAGATTGGGCCATTTTTCTTCAAGCTGCTACAAACACAGAATCTTCCCTATCCCAGAAAGGTTTTGAGAGTTGTAGAGCATCTCCACCACAGAAGCGGCTTGTTGCAAGAAGTGCTTTAAAGCTGTCAACCTGGGTTGCCCACACAAGCCTTCCAAGAGGCCTGGCAAATATTAATGAGTTTATGTTGCTTTGGGATATGCTGCAGATAAATTTGCTCCCGTGGCATTTAAAAGGAAAACAGCACGTAATTTCCTCTGACCAGCATTGTGACATTTCGAAAGATAGAGGCACCTGTCCACGCTAATATAGGCAGCTATGACATAGCAGGAAATGTACTCAGGATTAATGCTTCAAATGTCAAGATCAGATTCCTTGTATCCAATCATTATTGGCTGGCTGTTTCCATCCTGCTATTTTAAGGATATTATACTATGAGTGAACAAGAATGAAATCAAAGGTACAGTTTCAATATTGTGGAATACATGCAGTGCATTCCCACAGACTGTCATGTGACACCGATTTCATTCATTCTCACGGCCGCCTTACAATGCTTGAAGCCACTGCCCACACTTTACACAATACCAGCATCAGGACAAACGTGGTTGGGTACCTTCTGGGGCCCACTGCTGCTGACCAGAAATGCTAGGCCCATCCACTCCCATAAGAAAATGAGAGATCACACCCTAGAGGCCCCAAAGACAGTGTATTGATGGGAAGGGCGGTTGAAGGCAGTGTTCCCTCTAAGCCGAGTCAGTGTGAGCTAGCTCACAGTTTTTTAGCCTCTGGCTCACACATTTTTGTCTTAGTTCAGGAAGGATGGCTCCAGAGCAAACTAATTTATGCAGTAGCCAAATTGATCGCTCACAACTTTAATAACAGTAGCTCACAAAGTAGAATTTTTGCTCACAAGACTCCACACCTTAGAGGGAACATTGGAGGGCATAGCTCTTCCACATTTTTTTCTCCTTTTTCTGCCATCAAGTCAAGCTGACTTCTGGCGACCCCTAGTGGAGTTTGGAGGCAAGGG
Organism: Gekko japonicus; assembly: GCF_001447785.1. NCBI lineage: Eukaryota > Metazoa > Chordata > Lepidosauria > Squamata > Gekkonidae > Gekko > Gekko japonicus. The sequence continues at coordinate 1,862,368 of NW_015168047.1, forward strand.
GCATTTAGAGGTCGCTTCCCATTGCCTGCCTCTGCATCATGACCCTGGTATTCCTTGGAGGTCTCCCAAGCAATTACTAGCCAGTGCCAGCCCTGCTTAGTTTCCAAGACCTGACAAGATCAGGCTTGCCTGAGCTATCCAGGTCAGGGCGCTCTTCCAACTTTTTGAAGTGCCAATAGTGCCAGCAAGGCCAAAAGGTGCACAGGAAAGTCAGAGCGCCACATCAGCCAGTAAGAAACAGAAAAACTTATTTTGATAGTTATACCATGTTTCTCTTCTCAGTGGATATCTAAAGTGGCTTAAAACATTCTCCCCCCCCCCTCTATTTTATTCTCACAATAATCGTATGAGGTTAGGCTGAGAGAATGACTGGCCCAAGGTCAACCAACGAGCTTCCATGGCAAAGTAGGGATTCAAACTCAAGCCTCTCTGTTCAACACTCTAACCCTTACACAACTCTTATTCCAGACTTCCAAGAGGCAAATAACATCCATAGCATTAAATCAGTAGGGAGAATTTGTGAGAGAATTATACGATCAATGATATTGCTTAGAATATGGTCTATCTAGCCCTGACCTGAATAGCCCAGGCTAGCCTGATCCCATCAGATCTCAGAAGCAGAGTTGGCCCTGGCTAGTATTTGGAAGGGCAACTTCCAAGGAATACCAGGGTACTAATGCAGAGGCAGGCAATGGTAAACCACCTATGAAATGTCTCTTGTCTTTAAAAAGTCTAGCTTGTCACCTAGTGGTGCATAACGTTAAAGAGCTAGAACTACTGGCTGCCAGACAATCTTGGGATCTCCTGGCTATTCTACCCACAATGCCATATGATGATGATTATTAATAATCTGTCTGGTAAGCTTCCTCCACCTATTTCTTTAAGGGTTTCTTTGAATAGATCTCTGGGTTTTAAACCACGTTTTGATTCTGGGAATTTTAGGATATGGAAAAGAGGTGGGTCTTTGATCAATGTAATCAGTGATTTAATCAATAGGGTCATAGAGCATAGAAAGGGGATCAGAATCCAGCTGAGTAAATAGTTATGCTTCCCTGATGGGCTAAAAAACATAAGAGGCCAGGTGTTTCAGGATCTAGGAATATTCCAGTTAAGGAAAGAGAGGGGAAGTTTCTGGGAGGAGAGTAGTTGTGTTAGAAGCAATTCTATATCTGAGTCTTTTTGACAGGAAATTCCATATTCCAACACCTTTCTGGATCAGGAATGTCTTAGGAGGAAATACGAAGATGGGCTTTTGTTCTTTCTAGGTCTGATTCCCAACCAGATCAGTTACACTAGAGTGTTCCTGATTAATGAGTCCTGTTTATTGGTTCAGAAGACTACGAAGAAGTTTGTTTCTATCTGAGGCTGCCTTTGTCCCCAGTGGACATTATGAGATTGTACAAAATTACTCCTGATCCTGCCCCTTTTCTGCAGGCTCTCAGACGTTTCATTGTATGTGGCCTGAAATTTATGGTCTGGAGCTCATGTGACTAGCAAAAGAGAGCTGGTCTTGGAGCCAACAGAGAGGGGGAGTGTTATGTACGTGGACCGCCTCCAGGGGTCCACGGACAGGCCAGAGCTTGGATCCGAAAACAAAGGAAACTTCGGATCCTGGATTCCCCAGCCCCAACCAATAGCCACCTTGGTGGGACATTCAAACCCTCCAATGGGAGTGGGAGGGTTGCTGGTGGATATGTATATAGTTGGCCCCGTTGGCCGTTAGTCTTTAGTCTTTGTCTATGTGAAGTACAATAAACGTGTGCTACAGCATGTCGTTGTCCGAGTCCTCCATGTGGCGAACCCAGTACTTTTCAGGGAGAAAGAAAGGCCAACAAAATAGAGACTTCATAGCAAGAGCTAGGAGTGGTGTAATGATGAGGGGGAGTCAGGAAAAAAATCACCCCTACTTTGTTCCTACATCAGTGGGACCTCACGTGCCAATTCTGCACTTAGCTTTGTTTAATGACTCCAAACCTCCCCCACAGGCCATGTGGCTTTTTGTCAATACAGGTCCCACAGTCTCTAGCAACAGTTTTTCAGAGGTCGGCTGGGGGATGAGGAAGAACAGGAAAGATCCATGCCCACAAGAACCCTTGAACTTTATTGATCCACTGTAGTGGTTAAGAGCATGGATTCTAATCTGGGAGAACTGGGTTTGATTTCCCACACCTCTTACATGCAGCTGCTGGAGTGACCTTGGGTCAGTCACAAGTTCTCTTAGAGCTGTTCTCGAAAGAGCAGTTCTCGAAAGAGCTCTCTCAGTCCCACCTTCCTCACAGGATGTCTGTTGTGGGGAGAGGAAGGGAAAGGAGACTGTAAGCCGCTCTGAGACGCCAATCTCTTCTTCTTCTCTTTTCAGGTTAGTCTAATAGAAGCCTCCCCGACTACTACTAGGCCCACTATGGGTGAACGTACGGGTAAGCCCTCACATGTGTGTAAAGAAAGCAAGAGCTAAAGAGCTAAACCTTGCCTCATACCCTGCTAGGGTTACCAGGTTCCCCCCAGCCACTGGTGGGGAGTGGGGTTGCCAGGTCCAGGTTGGGAAACTCCTGGAGATTTGGGGGTGGTATGTGGGGAGGACAGGGACCTCAGTGCCGGGGTCCAATGCCACAGAATCCACCCTCCAGAGCATCCATTTTCTCCAGGGGAACTGATCTCTGTAGTCTGGAGATGAGCTGTAATTCTGGGGGATGCCCAAAAGGCTTGCACTCCTATTCCCTGTCTGACTTCCACATTAATTATTTGGGGGAAATGTATTGACTGAAATATTTCAATGTCATTTTTCCCCAAAGGGACCCAAAGTGAGTTACAGAAATTTCCAAATTAAACAATTTATTTATTTTATTTATTTGTTCGGCTTGATATACCGCCCTAACCCCCGTGGGGGTCTCTGGGCGGTTTACATTGAGGGTGCTAGTCACAATTTATGTCCTTAACTTTTTTGGCCACATTATTTAGAGGGGGGTGGGATATCCTACCGACACCCTAGTGGAGGCTGGTATTCTTCGGCTTGGCTTCATTTCTATGCAGTGGCTGTTGTTTTTGCTGGCGCTTGATTCGGCACGGAGATTGACGTCCTCCCCGGCCCCGGCTTGTGTCCTTCAGGCTCCGCCTGCGCTTAGGGATGACGTCATTGCGCGCCTTTTCTTGCCGTACGACAGCCGCTCGATGTTTTTCCGCCTGCTGGCCACCAGGGATTTCTCCTCTGATCTGCCGCTGCTCACTGCCGCTTGCTGCCGCCGCCGCCACACCACGTCACTTCTGCTGCTGGTATTCCGCCATTCTGTCATTCCGCCGCTACCGCCGCCGTCCACACACCCCATTGGGGAGGGTGCCCCCCACCCTTCTAAGGGTGGGTACCCATTTATCTACTTGCATTACGTCTGCTTTCGAACCGCTGGGTGGGTGGGAGCTAGGACTGGGGTCGAGAGCTCACCTCGACCGCGGTGGGTCTCGAACAGCCATAGTGGCTGCTCGAGCGTAGTTGTTAAAGCAGGCGTTTTACTGCCTGCGCCACCGCTCCCTCCCTTTTTAAGACAAAAACAAGCAGCACAAACATATCCTAGGCAGGTCCCATTCAGTGGACTGGCTGCCATGGGTCCCAGGCTGTGAGTCACAAGCTAAGAACCGAAAGGCTGAGAGCATTTTGGCTCACAACCAAAGAGCTTTTGCCTCTGGTCAAGCCCAGACTTAAATACCTGCAAGCAGAGGAAAAAAACAAAGTCAACCAACTTCCTCCTCTGTTTTAGGAAACTTTTATCTGGCACTACTACAAAAAACAGAATTACTGCCAGTTAAAATTAAAAATGGAAAGCCATGTAACAGTTTAATGGAAGATTACTCAGCTGTGGACTGTAAAGGCAGGGGGAGGAGCCTGTTACACACAAATAGATTTTAGAAACCTGCTGTTATCTTTCTGCAGGCAGTTTATTCTTTCCCAATTTCCTTCCTAATTTGCAGTTAATTAGTAGGCACCAACAAGTTATTAGAAAAACATTTCTCTAAGAAACAATTGTTTCATATGCATTGCATCCCCACATTTATTACAATATTGTAAAATGTAGACTTAAAAATAAGTTACAGACAAGTTATGGCATTTATTTACTTCTAACAAATATGAAATTGCATGGTTTTAGGGACATTTTCATTACAGCTGAAGAATCTGCAGCTCTAATGACAATATTGCCTACAGCAATGCTTAATCTTTATTCGTTTTTGTTCATGCAGAAAATTGACATTTGAATGGTTTGTTTTTAAAGGCAATGTATGCTCACTGTATTAAAAAACACTTCTCCGCTCTTCAACAAGTACCTGCAAAAACTGTCTGAAAATCTGGTAAATGTGATTACGTGTAAATTAAACATCTGTGCAGTGCTTCCATATCACAGGCCAAGGGAAAGCTGGGCAATGCATATCTTCTGAGCTCAACTCTGCTTGGTCAATCAGCAGTATTTCTTAAGGAAAAAAATCAATTAAAATGGTGGTGATTCAGCATTAGAGGAGCCACTGCTTTCGGCCAACCAACAGAAAGTGCAGGAGTGGTTACAACCCCAAAGAACAGGAAGACTGGCCATTCAATTAATCCATCATGCCAACGGGTTATGGGAGGAAAAAACAGAAAATTGTCACATTTGTTGACCCTGAGTGCCAAGAAGAGATGATTTTCTGTACTAAACAGAGATTGTATTTATAGCGCCTTTAAAGCTGATTCTTCATTGACCTTTCGGAGAAGACAAACTCGCATGAACACTTTGCCAGCAGCCTTCTAACCTTGCACCTTTTCCACACTCCCTGCTGGCAAGGGCAGCACAGCACGGGCTGCTGAGCTCTTTCTGGTTTGTCAGCAAAGGTGAGAGAGATCAACAAACCGGCCATGTTTGTGAATGGCTGGTACTCACAGGCTGCTGTCTTAGGAGCTTTTTAATTCACAAAACCATCAGGAGTAAAGTTCTACATATCAGTATACCTCTTAAATACCTTTAAAAATGTGTATGCTTTAATATACATTGCACATCAAAATGCATCAAGATTCACATTACCTGTGCTGCGTTGTAAGCTCTTGTGTAATTAATTTGGATCTTTTATGCCTGTTGGACTGTTGACAGCGTAAGCAGGAGGGGAAATACATTAACAATATACAAATAAAACCACTCGGCAGACAACATTCTATCCCACAGTTTAGAAGTCAAAGGAATTGTTTTTTATAAATACATACAGTACAGTCCATCCTTCTGTTCTCTCCACCTGAGAGTGTCAAGGAATCCTCAGTGCAATCCTAAGAATGCTGTTCTGGGAGTAAGCCTCATCAGACTTGCGTAGGATCACACTTTCCATGACCTCTGGGCTTCACATAGTGATAGATTCAGTCAGTGGGTTTAACCAGATCTTCTCTTCCACCCTCCCCATGGATGAAGGGCACAGATTCTCCGCTCTCATCCTCAAACTCATCAAAATCCCATCCATGTAACATGTCTGGGGATATGAACAAGGGGGAGCAGGACTGTGTCTGCCTCCTTGTCCCTTCTGCTATCTTAATGCATTGATCCATGGGTTCATTTCCAACATATGGAGGTCAGGTGCGACCCTGCTTCCCCACTCACACATTCATGTCACCAGAAGAGTCATGTGAAATGGACTATAAACAATCAAAGAAACGGGTCAGTCAGAGGAAGCAGTGGCGGGTGAAAAGCCGCTAGTGGACACATCATTTGGTGTAATGCCACAATCCTAAACAATTTAGGATGGTGTCCATACACTGGCTTGAAGCTCTGATGGTGCTGGTATAACCCCCCGTGCTTCATGGGGACAGACTGAGCCAGGGGTATGCTTCTTCCAGTGTAGGATGCCACGTTTGTTCCCTCTCTTGAAGTGAAGTGTTTTGATGTCAAGTTGCTGTGGCCACATCAACATGCTCCAGTGGCCTTCTGTCATGGGGGCATCAGTGGTGTTCTCCTCCACTATTGGAGACTTATAGCATGGTGGCTATAGACTCCAGAGCATGGTGTCAGTGATAGGCTGGCATTTTAGCACTGGGCGGCACATCTGCAGTCCTTTGAACTCTTACTTGTACATCCCAGTGAATTCAGTGATATTTGCTATCAAGTAACCATGCCTAGAGGACTGGGATGTAACACTATGAGGTATGACTTGCTTAGTAGAGCTTGGTAGCTTGTATCCCAGTTCATGTTGCCTGAATTTATGGTTCTGAGGAGGGAATGAAATTCAAACCTGGAATTAAGTTTCTTTTAAACAAGTATCTTAATTTGTTTAATACACTGGAAATGTATTAGCATATTTGCACTTTGCCAAGTACTAATAATGCAATAATTTCTCCTTTTAAAATAAATTCCCAAGTTGCCCTATAAATTAATATCCACTTCATCTTTTTGCTGTCACAGACAATTCATTCCATATGCTAAACCCCACACAAAGACACTTCCCCCAAAGTAATCGTAGCCTGCTTTGTTTCCTTAATGTTATTGTGCATCTGTTTTTTTTCCAGTAAAAAAGGTAATTCTTTTGACATATGTTATTTACCTCAGCAATTAAATTCAAAATATTTCTGTGAGAAGTTCACACACATACATTTTATGGACATGTAAAAGTGAAAACCAGGAACTCTCTCATTGCTTTATACACACACATGTGCCCAGTCAGCCAACATATTATGGCTTCATACAATATACCTTTTTTAAAATGTCTGTAATAAGAGAAGTCTTAAAAAATGCCTAGTATGTACTAGGATTGGCCTGGTTATGTTTGGAAAGCCATGTACTTTTCATAACTGTGCAATAAAATTCCTTAGGTCTGAAGAAATAATAGCCACAAGGGTCTGTGGTTTACTTTATAGTTAGGCAATGGCAGGAAAACCAGAATAAAATATAAATGTTGGTTTTCCTTTGCCTTCCCAAATGTTCCATTATTAACATGCTTCACAGACATTCATGGATTAACTTTCCCTCCCATCAAAAACTATCTGCCTTATTAAAACTGCTTTAAAGTTCTTCCTAAATAATACTTCCAGAGCAGACAGCAGGGCTGGACTAGAGTTACCAAAAAGCTTTACCCAATGACTTAAAGACAGTCTGGTAAATCAGATAGATTCAGAAAACCTGGATTCAAATCTCAGCTCACTCACCCTTGATATTCACTGGGTGACTTTGGGCTAGACACACACACACTAAGCCTGAACAATCACAAAAGGTTGTTGTGAAGATAACATGGAAGAGGTGAACATCAATAACCAGGGCTTTTTTGGTAGAAAAAGTTCAGCAGTAACTCATTAGCATAACAGGCCACACCCAGCAGCATAAACTCATTAGCATATTAGGCCACACCCCTGACTGCACCACTCATTAGCATATTAAGCCGCATTCCCATGTTACCAGAAGTGTGGTCATCCAGCCACACCCACCTTTTGCTTCTTATTCTGTTTACCTTGTTTGTTGAAAAAACCCAGGGCCTTTTTTTGTAGCAGGAACTCCATTGCATGTTAGGCCACACACCCCTAATGTAGCCAATCCTAATGAGTTTCTGCTGTTGGGTGTGGCCTATTATGCTAATGAGTTCCTGTTGGGTGTGGCCAACTTGGGAGCCAGCCGGAACTCCATTCCTGTGTGTTCCTGCCCAAAAATAGCCCTGTCAATAACTAACCATGTGAAGTAGATGACAGGGAGTAGAGATGGGGGGGAAACGGTTTCTGGGGAGTCGTAACAAACCCCACAGATGGAGTGGAGGAGTGGCTACATCATGGGAATGTGCTAATCAAAATGACTGGAGTGTTGGGCGGCCCATGAACATCTCACCCTCAGTGACTGAGTCTGCCGGTGCAATATTTGAGATGTGCATCCTGGATAATATCTAATTGCCTTAGAACCTGTAATAATTATATTCAGGTGATCAAAAACCGAAGAGCTTTGGGGAAGCTGTGGGTTCCCCCCCTTTTTAGGCGACAAATGGCTAATATATGCAGGGAAGGGCAATTAGACAAAGTGTATAGAGGCTGGTAATATTTGTGAGCTACATTCCAAGGCTGTTTCACTGTGCAATTTCTTTGGATTAGCATTTGCTGCAGCCAAAACTCTCTTATTTCAAGAAACTAACGTTTGGCCATCTTCTACCTTGTCTACGTCGGATGGGAGAGAAATGTGAGGGAAGAAAGGGACAAAATGAATTTCCAAGGTGGGGTAGGTGGGAAATCATGTGATACAGCAATCTTGCTAAAGCTAAGAAGTTCCAGGTTTGGTCAGTGAGGCTGGAGAGAAGGCTACTGGGAATCCTACATAAGCTACTCTGTGTTCCATGAAGGAAGAAAGGATGGATGTGAATGAAATAAATAATAAAAATGTGACACAAGTGCTGATTTGGATACAGATATCCAACCCCAAACACAGCTTACTCAGAAGTTAAGTCTTACCAGCTGCAAAAATTATTTACAATATTCATTACCTGCTTTTCAGTTGGAAAATATCTCCAATGTGGCTAACAAGAAGACACTATATAAAAATACAATAGTTTAAAAAGTGGGAATCCACAGTACTCTCTGGGGGGGGGGAGAATCCCTTCCGATTCCCCTTAAGGCTCTGGGGGGATACTCATGAGCAGGAATCCCAGCTCCCTCCATAGCAGTTCTAGGCCCCACCACCCACCTTTAGCCTGGTGGCAACAGCAACAGTACCTGGGCTCCAGGTATCGTCTGCCACCACAGGCAGACCCAAAGCCTCTCCCAGATTGCTCTGCCACAGAAGCCAGGTCTAGAGTAGCTCCTAGAGTACTCTGCCATGGTGGCCAGGCCCAGAGTGGCTCTCAAAGTGTTCCGCCATGGCAGCCAGGCCCGGAGCCTCTGCAGGCATCCAACAGCACCACTGCCAGGCAAGGACCCTGCCCTGGAGTCCTCCACCATGACAGCTAGGCCCAGAGTGGTTCCCTGTGGCAGTGGCCACCCCCATCTCGAAAAGTAAATGTGTTATCTGTACATGCACAGACAATACTTTTTTATTTGGGGGACAATATTAACCCCCCAATATATTTTTGTTAAGATCTGTGATTTTTCTGTAAACCTAGGGAGTCCCCCAAGTTTGCATTAAAAATCTCCGTAGCATCATTGTGGCCCTGATCTGTGGATTTAAGTATCTGCATAGGGGAGTGAGACTTTGTTATTAGACATATAGATGACACAACAAATTACAGCAACCAATCCACTGAAGCAAATATAGATGTATCAGGGGGGACAGACTAGAAGGCAAGTATCAGTCCCAAAAGCCTTCTTAAACAATTCAGGCTGCGGTCACACGGAGCATTAGCCACGCTGCAGAGATGGAAGATAGGCGGATTTTTCCGGGTGTGATCACAGTGCCACATCTGAGAAGCGTAGAGCTCCCGTGGTGAACCCGAGGCTTCCCGCCAAAGATGCAGGGTAAAAAACTAGTACCTCCGAGGTACTAATTTCCGGAAACCGCAGGGCAAGGGCAGGTGTCTGATTGCGTTTCTGGTGGTAGTTCCGGCGCCTGCCCATGTCCCCTCGCAAAAAAGTCCCCCCCCAAGTCTCCTTGGATGTGCACAAGCACCCAACGGAGCATGCGCACACTTCAGTTAAACAAACGAACAAACCTTGACCAATCATCAGGCTGCATTGCCTGCGTCCATGTTGCATTCAGAGCTGGGTGCTCTTCGCGTACTGATAGGAGGCCTGCGGGTGGAAATGGACGTGGATGGCTAGGTGGGCGGAGCGAAGAGGATTGTTAAATGTGCCACGGAACACGTTCCTGCTGCGGTTCCAGCCGCTGTCTCGTCCTCATTGCAGAAGCCCTTCTCTCAGACACAGTTGCATCCTGGGATTTTGTGAGTGACAGACCGCCCCACCCCCCAAAATCGACTGCGTGTTCTGAGGCAGGCAGCGAAAGGGAACGTGCCTATCTGCACATATTGCCCCACAGCCTCGCTTCTTTGCCGCGCCGCAGGATTGTCCTGTGATCGGCACCTCCCCCCTAACCACGGGACCTCCACGGGACGTCTGATCACGCAACCGTGCATTATTTTGCCCCGGGGCAAACAGCCACGCTTCCCCCCCGCATTTTCCGACCCGTGTGACCGGGGCCTCAGTTCTCTCCACCTGCCCCCCCCCCCCAAAAAAAAGTGGGGTAGAGATGGAGTTTTCCCTGGTGTGAATTCTATTCCATAGCCATTCGGTCACAACCAAAGATGCTATGTTTCACATCCTAACCTGCTGCACTTCAGACGGTAAAGAACACCAAGCAAGAGCTTAGAGGTAGATTTGGGACTCCAGGTGGATATTCAAGAGACATCTTGCAAATGAAGCACACACTGGTATATGAAATTTTGGCTATCAGCCATAGTAAATCAAACAGACACTAAATCCCCCTTTATCAAACAAGAACAAACTCAAGGAACTTGAAATATTTCTAAAATTTAGGCTTATTTTTGCAATGTATTGCCAAGATTTCTCCAGGAAAATGAAAGTGAATCCTTATGCTATGCTAACTTAGTTCAATACCAAGTAGTACAACTGTTTCACAATTTTTGCTTATACAAATTTTACTAAAGAAGATGTAGGCCCTTTGCAATGAACTGAAATGAATTATGGGAACAGTTTGCTATTCACCACAGAATTGTGAAAGACAGCTGAACACGAAGTACAAACCAGCTATAAAAACAGTTCTGAACTATTTGTCCTAGAGTTTTAAATGGTATTATTCTTAAAATCTTCTCCTGCCCACAGATTTTATCCACAGATAAATTAACACTTTCTTTTCTAAAATCATGCTGAAAGACTCTTAAATATGTGACTTCCTTGGAATTCTCCTGTATGGCCTGTTAAAAATGTCAAAGGTTTTCTTATGAGCTGAGTCCCTTTAATTTCCTCATATTTCCTGAGCCTGTACTTAAAGCAATGGCTTATGATGACTCCTTCCCAAGAAGATATCAAAAATATGTATTTTTAAAGGTCAGGGTCAACTGCACATTGCCAAATTCTGACAAGGAAGGCCCATTAAGGTAGGAACTAGGACATAAGCAAAGTGATATTCTCTCACACACTCACACACTCACACTACAAATGGTACTGCTTCTACATGCAGTGGGAAACTACAAATGAATGGCCCTTGCCACACACCAGAAGCCAGTTCAACTAAACACCACACATCACCACTTTTAGTACAAGCCTCAGAACTCACCTCACACACTATCTCTGCTGGCCATGACATGACGGAGGTGGCTCCAATTTCTACCGAGGTGCCAATGCAGGATTGGGGGGGGGGGGGATAAGTAAAAGACACCACAATCTGAGACTTGATTAGAACTAGAACAGTCCAGAACTTAAACAGAGCATAGCATGATAAGTAAACTATGAAGATAACTGTGGAAGGGTAACTATAACCCTTCCAGCTGAGATGTCGACGAGAAACTGGCTTGAAGTGTTTGGTGACAGAGAGACAGCCCACTGGGGCACCTTTTCTATTCTGTCCCTTTCACTGGTGTCCTGCAGATACAACTGGGACAAAAAGCCAATAGCCAAATCAAACACACATAAGAAATCCAATGCATGAGAAGGAATATTTAAGGAAAGGGAACAAACATTCTCAACAGCCAATCAGGGCTAAAAAAACTTTGCTCCCAACTCCCTTAAAGAGCAGCTGACCAAAGCCCAGTGCTCTCCTCCGCCCAAGTGAATGGGAGCACTTCCTGCCAGTCTGAACTGATGGTCAGCTTGGGTAGGAACAAAGCCTTTTATAAGACCAGCTCCCGCTTCTAGCTGAAGTCTCACAAGACCATGGGTGACACACCATTTTACGTTCCTCAGATGAGGAGGGCTGCTGGCCCAGTAAATCTAGGAACCAGGCCAGAGTCTCATTCCAAGCGACAATACAGCAAAGAAGAACACTAAAGACATTCAAGGAAGTTTTCACCAGAATAGGAACAAGACATGCCTTTTTTGTACCAGTTATAATCTCTTATCATCTTTCATTACCATCTGACCCTATAGAGCTTCAATAACAAGTGACATATACCAGCGACTCTGTTCATCTGCCCACTTTTAAGAGAGTCTGGCAGTACAGAGTTTTACACTCTTTGATAAAAGGCCAAGTTAATTTCAAAACATCAGAGAGAAAATTGGTTTCTTACGTGTAACATTTGAGAAGTAGAAGGCAGCAAGTTCAATACCGAGCTCTCCTTAAGGACTAAACCTTTTTTGCAGACCGACCGAAAGGCTGATTGCTTACCCAATCTGTACTACATAAAAACTTCTACATGAATGGGCAGGAAGGTCAGAAGGGACCACTTCAGTCTTCCTGGTTAATCTCCTGCATAGACCGGGCTTCAGAATTTCATGTAGAATTACAAAATAATTGCACAACCGGCACTGGATGAGTGACAGAAATCCGCTATTCTCTGAAATGGCACTCTGAGACCAATCCTGTGCTCAAATCCAAATGACTTCAAAAAGGCTTCAGCAGCAACCTAGGTACAGGATTACAATCCAGATTGTCAGCATGCTATAATTTCTTTTCCTGATGACTAAATCACACTTATTTAACAGACTAATTGTTAATTTATGGCAATGGGACTTTTTGATGCTGTTGCTTAGAGGGGAACGCACACTTTGCAAAGGCCAAACCTCTCATTAATGATTAAGCGATTCATTAAATATCACTGTATTTCTGCAAGGCAACTCTAATATTACAATAGAGAATGTAATGTAAATCGGAAATTTAAGCACAGGTAAGCATCCGCTTTTTAAAAAATGAAGAAAACAGACACATGAAACGATCCCTTGAAGCCAAGATTCAGAAATGGACATTAAAATATGAGAGAAATGAATATTTCCACGACAGCACATTGATACCTGCTTTTGTCACCAACTATGAGCAGAAAGAAGAGCCTTCCGCCCCTTTCCCCCAAAACACCCTTCCAAAATGCCACAGACCATAGCAAGCAAGAGGGGGAAATCAGGTGACAATAGTCCCACTTGCCTCTTGCACAAGCAGAGCTTCTATTGGCAGAAGAGCAAGGAGGGACAATGTTGTCCAATCCACCTCCTTCACTGTGCTCACGGTATTTTGTCTATGAGGCCTTCATAACTTCTAGCATTTGCCTTTCTGAAATCTCAGGGGGGAGCAGGAGGAAAAGATGCAGGAAAGGTTTACATCCATGCACTAGGGTTGCTAGGTTGCCATGTCCCCCCCCCCGGGGCACCAGCAGGGGATGGGGGAGTAGGGTTGCCAGATCCAGGTTGAGAAAGTCTTGGAGTTTTGAGGATAGAGCCTGGGGAGGACAGGGATCACAGTGGGTACAATGCCATAGAGTCCAGCTTCCAAAGTATCCATCTTCTCCAGGGAAAGTGACCTCTTATAATCTGGAAATCAGCTGTAATTCAGGGGATCCCCAGGTCCCACCTGGAGGCTGGCATCCCTATGTTGCACCCACATAAGATACAACAAAGAATTGGGCAGTTTTTTTGGCAGGACTCAAATTCTTTTTCTCTTCAAGAAAGGGAAGGTTCTCATATTGCTTGCAGTTTTAGCTTATTTGTAGTGGAAACAGGGGTCAGCACTAGGGATAGACATGAATCAAACCACAAAGCAAAATTCATCATTAATTTTGCTCTGTTCATGGTTTGTGAAGTGAAGTTTGTGACGGATCTACCATCATGAACTTCCATGAACTTTTAAAGGAGTTCATGGCAAGTTCGTGAACAGAGCAGACTCTAAGTCCCTTTAAACCCGTGCTTTCTATTCCCCCAAAAGCCACGAAAACCACTGAGCCATTTTAAAGGGACTGCATAAGACAGCCTGAAACAGCTGAGTGGCTGGGAAGGCCTCCCTGCTGCTCAGCTGTTTTTACGCTGTCTTCTGCAGTCCCTTTAAAGTTTCTGGTTAAGCCACAAACCAACACAAACCACATTTTCTCGGTTCATGCCAATCCCTAGTCAGCACCAAATTACAAGATGGTTTTCCCATCTGATTTTTTCTGATCCTGAACAAACATGTTGGGTGTCAGTTAGTACCTCTTTCCTATAGGAAAGCAAAGTACAAATACACACCCTTCAATGAGATAACCATTCTGGAGACACTGCAAATGAATAAAACGTTCAGGCCCAGTTCCTTATTTAATCATTCTCTTTAGGCAACAGATTATGGATTCCTTTAAAAAGGAGGTAAATTGTTGTCTTATTCTGTTTTTTTCCCCATTGGAAAGGGGCACAATTTGGGTTTTCTACATCAGAAGTGCCCTGACCTGGATAGCCTAGGCTAGCCTGATCTCATCAGATCTCAGAAGCTAAGCAAGGTCGGCCGTGGTCACTGTTTGAAAGGAAGACCACCAAGAAAGTCCAGGGTCACACACAGAGGCAGGCAATAGCAAACCACCTCTGAATGTCTCTTGCCTTGAAAACCGCATGGAGTTGCCATCAGTCAGCTGTGACCTGATGGCAGGAAGGCAGGAAGGCAGGAAGGCAGGAAGGCAGGAAGGCAGGAAGGCAGGAAGGCAGGAAGGCAGGAAGGCAGGAAGGCAGGAAGGAAGGAAGGAAGGAAGGAAGGAAGGAAGGAAGGAAGGAAGGAAGCAAGGAAGGAAGGAAGGAAGGAAGGAAGGCCTCTTGCACCAAGTTTGGACACTCTGTCTCATATCCTAGTGTTGCGGATCATAAAATATTATTTTACAGAAATTAAAACTTGCTTAGCTTACATTACAAGAATCTGGTTGAATAAGGAAGGTACAAGAGGTGATATTACTAAATCCTTATGAACCAAATATGAAATGCATAGGGAGTGGAATACAAAAATCTTTCTTCATATTGAGATACACTTGGCAGCCATGTTCTCCCAAACTTCATCCTGTTCTTCAATAGTAAAGCGGTATCATGCACCCAGTAAAATGGATAAGCACGCTGAAACAATGAACAGCAAATTATTAGCAAACAGTTCCTACTGACCTAAATATACATGCAGGCGCCGTATAATACCACATCAGTCAAAAAGTAAGATAGAAATCCAACTAGAAAACAATCAAATGGCTACCCTGGTCCGTTCTCTTCATAATATGTAATTTCTCTTTAGTCTCCCAGAACTATTAAACTAAACTCTTGCCCATCAAGCCATCTCTAAACCATGTGCCTGAAGCCCAAATTACAATTTAGCAAGATGCCACTGTACATGTGAATTGAAGCTTATGTGTGAAGCAAATAGTTCAGGTGACCTATTTAGCACTAACATGGTTGACAGAGACAGACAGCTGCTTTTCACAACTAGGGCCTCAAATCCCTACTGAGCCAGAAAATTCATTTGGGTAGCCTTGGGCAAGTCATTTGTTTTGTTCATACAACAAAATAGCCTTGGTGGCACAGCATCAGCTTTGTATGCAGAAGATTCCAGTTTCAATCTCAGCTGAAAAGATCAGGCAGCAGGTGATGCAGAAGACCTTACCTTGAGACCTTAGAGGTCTGCTGCCAGACAGAGCAGGAAACACTGACTTCAAAGCCCAGTGGTCTGACTCAGTATAAAGCTACTTCATGCATTCATGAAAACCTACACCAGGATATCAGGACCAAACTCTTAAACACACACAAAAAAAGTTGTTCTATAGTCAGGCATTCAGGAGATTATTTAGATAGGGTGCATTAAATTTAACGGTCTTGGATCCTCATACCTATGGGACCACCTCTCCAGCTACAATCCCCTCACACTCCCTTCAGTCATCCCTTAGAGACCTCTTGCAGGTGCCTGGCCCCAGGATGGCTTGATTAGCTGTCACTAGGAAAAGGGCCTTCTCAGTTGTGGTCCCTACCCTGTGGAATGCACTCGCAGATGACACTCGTGCCCTGCCAAATTTGTTTTGTTTCTGCAGGGCATGTAAGGCTGAATTGTTTAGGTTAGCCTACGGAGTGTAAATACATGTTTGAGCTGTTTTTATTAGTGGTGTGGTGATAGCCACATATTTTAATAGTTTAAGATTTTAATGTTAATATTTAATATTTGTTATTTGTTTTTATGTTATTTTCACCTTACTGGTTTTAATGTTGCAAATCCCCGCAAGACCTTTGGGTGACCAGTGACTAGAAAAATCTAATAAAACCAATAAACAAACAAATGCGGTGAATACATTTTCCGGTGCACCATCTGAAAACCAGACAAAGAACAGCCTGAGAAGCTGGCCCTCAGGCAGGGCATCGGAACTGGGGATGCTGTAAACTTCACCACAGAGACATTCAACTGTCGAACGTATCGTATTCAAAGACAGCAGTCAGGTGTGACCCAATCACTCTGTCTGTCCGGTTTGTGTTGAGCAGCCACAAACACCTACCAAGCCAGTTTGCATGATGTTGACCCAAAAGTGCACAGGCATGAAGATGCTGCTGTCAAACTGATCAACAGCCATTAGCTCCACTAAGGCAATCAGGTGTAATTCTGGGAGAACTCCAGATAGGGTTGCCAGCCCCCAGGCGGGAGTGGGGGGACCCCTGGTTTCACAAGCTCCTGCCCACCACCAGCCAGCTGGCCATACAGTTTTGCCCAAAATACCAGAGCGTGATGTCATCATGGCGGGGACATCATCCCACCCCCCATTCCCAGAAAGCTCCCTCCCATTTCCTGCCAGTGAGACCGCAGGACCTGACAACCCTAACTCCAGACCTCACCTGGAGGCTGGCAATCTTATCTCCAAACCACAGGGGAAAGTTACTGTCTGAACCACAACTAAACTGAGGAGTTTAAAAAAACCAAAACACTGCCGAACCTGAACTGGAACCAAGCCCCACTGGTCTTATGGAGCAGAGGTCCATCAGTGGCTATGAGCCACAAGGTATTGATGGAACATTCTGTCTAGGGCAGGGATGCTCTGTATTCTTGGTGCTTGGGGGGAACTGTTGGAGGGCTTCTGGTGTTCTGGCCCTGCTGGTGGACCTCCTGATGGCCCCTGGGTTTTGGCCACTGTGTGACACAGAGTGTTGGACTGGATGGGCCACTGGCCTGTTCCAACATGGCTTCTCTTGTGTTCTTGTCTCCTTGATCAGAAGTATAGAAATGCCTACGCACAGCCGTCGATTTTTATTTCAACTGCCAAACAGCGCTATTGTAACTCATTTAGAAATCCATTTGCATCTGCATTTCTTCTCCAGAGATGGTACAGAAGTGGCAGAATACGTATTGCATTGATCACACTCATGGCCTTAAGCTACTGCAAGAAACCAAATTGCCACGTATGAGCCAAGCTGTTCGTATCAGCAGAGCTAGGCACAACATAAATACAGCATTTATTCTTTATGTGCTATAAATTGTGCACATCCATCATGACCTCCAAACAATTTGCTTTGCAAAGCCAAAGTTATCCAGAAAGTAATCTAATCTGAACAAGCTTGGAAGCACCACTTCCTGAGTCTATTAATAGGCTTACCTAGTAAAGCAATAGACAGGTGTAACCTTAGCTGATGCTCCTGTTCAGACTGAGTGGCTTCAGAACAAGACAAAGAGAAACCAGTACAGTTGAGATAGTGGCAAAATCTTTGGCTTCTTACACATATCACTGGAGGTCAACTGCTTTGCGCATCACAGAACTCTTCAAAGAGGGTGATGCTGCTTTTAAAGCCAACTGTTTTTGGAAATATTTAACAGAAACTATGTTTAGCACACTGCGTTGAAAGCCTCTGAAGTTCTATAACATTCCACAGGGCTTTATTTTCCTCCTGTTTGCATTTTATTGAAAAGTGTTTGTGAAAAACAAAATATATGTTAGCCATAATAATTCCAGACACCCTGTATTGCCAATAGGACCACAGCCAGAACATCCTGTTCATCATTTTCATTGGGACACTAACTCCACTCCAAAGAAATGTTTTCCAGAAGACAGTCTGTGACAATCTTCTCAATGATATCAAACAAATTAGCTCTTTCAGGAGCATGGTGTGTCACAGTGGGGAGATGGGTTCAGACATAACGTTAAACAATGCCACTACACTAATTAGGGTGCCTCAGACCACGATATGAAGCACAGCACCATGAAGCAGGTGTCAGACAGGGACACAGGTCAAAAAGAACAAGGGTGATGAAACCAAAAACTGGCAACACAAACCAAGATCATATGCAGGCCAGTCCCTGTCTTCACAAACTAACCACAGTTAAACTATGGTTTTGTATTATGTCTGTGTCCCCTCTTCTATTGTGGACATGTTTTCTATTTCTGCTACAATGCCACTATTTTGCAATCACAGTTCATACTGCAATTCACAAGTGTCCAAGAATCTATGCCCTTTTCTCACATTGTTCTTTAAAGCAACTCCATAAAATCAGCATAGGTCTCAACCGAGTCTCATAACTTGGTATTCCAATTTGACTAGGCAGTAATAAAACACTGTGCTTTCCCCCATGGCTGAAACACTTAAAAACCATATATATTAAAGAAAAAATTGTCCTTTCTGTCACTTCTGCTTTGAGAAAACCGAAACCCCCAATAAGTAAATGCCTCTGAAAGGAAAAGTCCGTGAGGGACACTGCGTGTGTCTGATTCCTGAACTCTGCAGATTAAGAACTCAGATGTGTATAATGTCCTTCAAGGAAAGAGAAGACCTTCCTTATTATTTATTACACTGGCCATTATATAAAGATGTTTGGGAGTAAAGCCTTTGTCCTTTATAGGTACACTGGGAAACTCTTGACAACAACTGAGGAAAATTAAACACCAGTGAGAAGGTGGATTGAACAGAATAACTACAGCAAGTTATATTATACACAGAAGCAAAAGCTCAAAATCTTCTCTTAAAGGCGTCTGCTTTTAGGCAAGGTACATCTGGTCTCCAAGGAGAGGTATGAAAAGCTCCTTTCTTGACTAGACTTCAAGGTTATGCAAGCCATATTATTCCAAAGAGCTTTGGACTGAATTCCTGAGCTCCTAGCCTTTTATTGTTCTTGATTTGTGGCCAACAGCTGCTGTCTTCAAATGAGATGCATGGAGTGGACTGAATCTGTACTTTGCAGTTTATCTGGGTAATGAACTTTGATCTGTGACCTGTTATTGTTATTTGGTTTTGTAATTGTTTTTATGTTTTCTATTGGAAGCCACATGAAACAAATATGAGAAGCAGGGTTGAAGTTTTTAACACACATTTACTTCTTACATGATGGCTGTATACAAAGATCAGCCCAGAAGATCCTCTTGGCTGCACCCATCATGCCCCAAGCCTGAACCACATGGGCAATCTGTGTTTGTTGCACAATAATGAAATCTTTCCTCCCATGTGAATTTGTGAAAACCTAGATATGTTTTGCCAAATGCAATCAAAACCCTCTTAGGGCCTATAGGCCCTATATACCACTTCACATAAGATAAAGCCTGCCATAATACTAAGCAGGAGGGTTGCCAACTCCAGGACAGGAAATTCCTGAAGCTTGGGGGGGGGGGTAGCCTGGGGATGGTAGGATTGCATGAGGGGAGGAAACACAGCAGGGATGTGATACCAGAATCCACCCTCCAAAGAGCCCATTTGGTGTAGTGGATAAGTGTGCGGACTCTAGTCTGGGAGAACTGGGTTTGATTCCCCACTCCTCCACTTGCAGCTGCTGGATGACCTTGGGCAAGCCATAGTTCTGTCAGTGCTGTTCTCTCAAGGACAGTTCTGGAAAGAGCTCTCTCAGCCCCACCCACCTCACAGGGTGTCTGTTGTGGGGAGGGGGGAGAGGAGCCGCTCTGAGACTCCGAGTGAAGGGCGGGGTATAAATCCAATCTCCTCCTCCTCAAACAAATATACTTCCATATTAAAATATAATTCAAAATCAGTAGAAAATTAGAGAAGGCAAGACTTACTGGGAAAGACAATAAAGTTAGGAACAGTTGAAGGCAATAGGAAAAGAGGAAGATCCAGCATGGGATGGATTGATTCAATAAAGGAATTCCTCCATTTGCCAGGCTAAATGAGAGGACATTCTGGAGGTCATTAATTTGTAGGGCTACCATAAGTCAGAAGCAACTTGATGGCACATAACACACACACACAGACAGAGAGAGAGAGAGAGAGAGAGAGAGAGAGAGAG